>NC_057795.1:159668344-159959016 GCF_018294505.1 Triticum aestivum | reverse complement strand
CGCGCGCGTGCAAAACGTGCGCTCTGTGCGCGCCCAGAGCACGTGCACCAGGTGTTCGGCGAAATGCCAGTGCATGCTAGGAGGCTAGGATGGAGTTGGGGTTTAACAGGATTAGGCTAGGGTAGTCTAGATGCTTAGTGGACAAGCTAGTTTGATCAGAGGATCAAGTTCACAATGCTAACTAGAAACCATGACAAAACTAGTCATGCACACAAGGTGTTTGACAAAATGCCAAGGGCACCTAGGCATTTCTTAGAGTGGCCAAAACCTCCAGATCCTAGTCTCTTTAGAAGGTAAAGAGGTGGCAAGGTTAGTTTGTCAAAGCTAGAAACTTGCTAGTGCAAATATTTAAGAAAACCAAATCTGGTCAGAAAGAAAAGAATATGGTTTCATGGACGAAAATTACTCCCATGGGGCCACTCTCCTGGACTTAAGGGCTTTGTAGGGTGGACTACAAGCAGGAAAAAGAATCATGGGAAAAAGGGCAAGTTAAAATATGGTTGCAGTACAAATCATCAAGTTGGACCAGAATGAAAATGAGGTTGATTTACTCAAATTTTCCAAAGAACATCACTGGGTTTTGCATAAGTTGGGTAATATACTCCTATTAACATCCCCATAATTTTGGTAGAAGTTTTAAAGAAATATTTAAATAGGTTGCAGTGCAAAATTGGAATTTGACCAGATTTAAAAACTTGTGTTAAAACTCAGAATCTCCAAATGACTAAGGAATATTTTTGCATAAAAGTGATTTAGGGACATCATATGTCATCCCCAAATTTTGGTGAGATTTTTAAATAAACTTATCAAAGGGTTGCAGTGCAAATGGAACCCTAAAACTTATGAAAAACCATTTTAGAGAAATAAAGCTCAGGAAAAAAATAATTATGCAAATAAATTCCACTAATAATAGAAATGTTTTTCTTGAAAGGGCAAACAAGTCCAATCATATATTTGGAAAGTTTTTACTTGGGGTAAAAACTCCATAATAATAAAGAAAAGAATGGTTCTGAAATCAAAAGAAAATCCAGAAAAATAAAAGTTTAAGTTTCCTTGCCAAATTTTAATTAATAAAACAAGGTTAAAATTTTGGGGTGTCACAACACTATCCCCCTTAAGAAAAATCTCGTCCTGAGATTTTTTAAGAGTTGTTTTGAAAATATTACTGTTATTAGCTGAAACCAAATAGTTTACTCATAGCACAAACTTTTGTGTCGTTGAGGTCGGTTTTTGGTGGCTAGGCCCGGAATAAAAAGAGCAATCGCACACCAACATACTTATGCATGGCTACTATGAAAAATAGGGGCGCACAAGCAAACAACATTTAATTTTGGCAATACAAGATCACACAATTACAAGGCGAGGACATACTAAGACTCGGTACTACTCGAGTGACTCAGTCTACCTCGTTAATATCTAAGCGGGCTTGCCTTGTGGACGTCGAGGCTTCTCCATGGTTTTCACCGTCGGGATTAGCTGGAGGGGGTTGAGGGGCTGCAGGGTCGGGGTAGCGGTGATGACCATCTCGGGGATTGTTGGCCACAATCCCATTGGAGCGTGTTCCCAAAAGGCGACGAAGCACTTCTGGGGTCATCAAGGTATTTTGGTCGATGACTGGGGATGTCCTCAAGGACTCGATCGCTTGTCCGAACAGCACGACTGGGTTGTCGGTGTTGGGCTCATCTTCACCTCTTGCCGGGGCTCAGCGGATCAGTTCTCCACGAGCTACGATCAGATCAAGGGTGATTTGATCGAATAGTTCTTCTAGTGCACTTACATAGTGCACCAGATGCAACAATGCAGGATCCGTCTCGTGATCTCCGTTGGCAACCTGGGGTGGCCTACCATACCCGTCACGGCTGGGGTAGTAGTAGAACGAGCGGCAGTTAACTCTGGGCGACAAGTGCCGGAGTTGAACTACAGCCTCTCGAGTAGCTAGTTGGATGGCTTGTGGCTCAAAGGAAGTTGTCCTTCCGGCGAACCTGTAGGGGCGTTCTGAAGATAGACACCTGCCATAGTTATGCACGGTGGCCCAGAATTGACGGCTTTCACCGCTCATGGGTCCTTGGTACACAACATATTTTGGGGGCTCTTCTAATGCAAAGGCACGGCGGGTGAGGTTCGCGAGCACGGTCACAAAACCTCCAAGGTTGGTTGCTGTGGTCTCATTGTGAACAATGGGTCCTTGCATTATAGCTCGGTCTGGGAAAGAGTTTGTGTTGTGCTGTGTTGAGGCTAGCATGCCCTTTTTATAGAAAAAGGGGACGGAGTCTTCCTTCGCACGCTTGCGAATGAGACAATTTAGGTGTCGGTCACAGGCGCGTGCTCGCCAGGCTAGGCTGATAGGTTGGGCACCGACTGCCAAAAGTGTCGGGTCACTATGTGGCTATCTTGCACGAGAAGCTTGGCTGGGGTTAGGTTAAGGTCTGGTGGGTTGGTTAACCTAGGTTTATTGACCTGGCTGAGATAGGATTAGCCAATGGTCAGCCTGGCTCTGATACCAAGTCTGTCACGACCGGTTTTCCGGGTATTGATTTCCCAGAAAATGGCCCTTGTGCTCACCAGCCCCAGGATTACTGTTAGCTGATGAGGCACCAACTTGATACAAAAATTCCAAGCAAAATACAAAATATGTAGTACAAGACCATTCTGGCCTATGTACAACAAATGGTTTCTAGTGGTTGATGGCGGAAGCGGTTTGTGGATCATCAGCGTCTATGGGACTCCATTTCCCACAGGAACAGCTGACCAGGTTAACTCCTATCTTCGCGAGGCTGCTATCACCATTGCTTAGGTTTCGGGGCTGGCATCGCAACGCTCCTCTCCAAGCAAGAAATCTGGCCAAGACAATAGCCAGGGACAAGCCAGTGAGTACTTTGAATGTACTCGCAAACATTATGAACACGGGTATAATATAATAAACGATAATCATGCTTTGAAATATTCTATGATCACAACGTCAGTCATAAAATAAAATCCCTGATGCATGCAAGCAGGTTATTTATATGCAACATGAATATGAAATAACAGCGTAGTAATAAGATGCACCGATCGGATGTCTGAAGCGATGTCTCAAAAGGATAGTAAATAACGAGCATGCCTCAGTCGGGCGTCTGAGCAACGCCACATAAAGGGCTTATAAAGTAAATAGCAAGCATGCCACAGTCGGACGTCTAAGCGACACCACATAAAAGGCTTATAAAGTAAATAACAAGCATGCCACAGTCGAGCGTCTGAGTGACACCACATAAAGGGCTTATAAGGTAAATAACAAGCATGCCACAGTCGGGCGTCTGAGTGACACCACATAAAGGGCTTATAAAGTAAATACCAAGCATGCCACAGTCGGGCGTCTGAGCGACACCACAAAAAGGGCTTGTAAGAAAAACAATCACAGTGAATATCCGGGAGGTAGAACCTTCCCAGGGATACTCAATAAATCCAATAATATAAAGTGTTAATCCATAACAATAATAATCACAATCATCATAAGTCACAGGTCATGATCCATGTTCTGGTTTAGTAGTTTCTCCTCCGAAGACCGACACTAAGACCGACACTTGACCCAACCCAGACTGTAGTCCTTAACCATGGACATGGCTATTCGAATAGATATAATCTCTGCAGAGGGTGTACTCTTACCCATGAGTAACGGATTCCTTTAGTCCATCGGGACTAATTTTGTCTATGGTCTTTTAGTTGAAAACACACCTGACTTGCACACACCAGCTTAACTTACCGGTGTCTCGAATCACCCATGACACTAGTTTAAGCAAAACTCTAAGTGGGAGGCTACAACCTCGATTAGCATGGGATCACAAAATTTATTACCGCGCGCAAACTGGGGGAGCTACCCCCTCGGCTACAACCGAAACACCCATGCCCCCTGACCGGATGACTGGCTTTAATCCAGGGCCATGGAACCCTCATCCCGGCCCCTCTGTACAGTGTGTGCTAGAAAGGGGTTGACAACTTACTGAACCGTACCCTACCTATGGCAGGGACAAGTGATAGTCCGAAACAAGTGTGGGGGTTACCAGAACAAGACTCGATCTATGGTCGACTCAGGAGGTTTAAGTATTCCCTGTATGATATGTATAACAAAAATATTTCAACCAACAGAATCACCCTCATTATACCTTACTATGCCATACCGGACATAACCGTCCCGACGAAGACCGGAGACAAGCTCACGCCTACCCAAGGCAGAGGCTTTCTCGGATTTCTTTCCGGCATGCATGCAAGTCATACGAGGACGATTACCATCACAAGTATATCTACTTCCAACAGCAAGGAAGTCTCCAATATGCATTCATGCAAATGATCGTATCACCACATAAAATAACGAGTTCTCTGTATTAAGGTGGTGTTATACTCATACTAACCAACACACAAAAATATTATGCCAGGGTTCAGAATGCTTGCGTTTGAGTTGTGGAGAGGCAGGGTGTATTCCAAAACTTTTGAAAGTTTTCTTCTCTCTCCAACAAATCCTATTTTCAAAAATATTGAAATAACACATACTTTAAAAACAGTACAAAAACGTTTCTTGGAAAATTTTCAAATAAGTCTTAAAATAAACTAGATTAAATTTGAGAGAGGTAGGAAAAAGAATCAACTCATTTGGAATTTTATTTTAAAAGATATAGCCAGTCAAAGTTTTGGTTAAATTCTGTTTTTAAAATAAAACAGAAAAAAAACGTTTCAAAAACTGAACACGTCGAAGGCGTACTCTGTGTTTACGCTTCCACTTATCTAGCGTGGACGGCACGTGGGTCACTGACAGTGGGTCCGCGGGCCCACTGGTCAGGTTTGACCAGTCTTCTCTCCCTCCTCTTCCTCTACCCGAGCGGAGGCGGGACTCCGGCGATGCCCGCCGGCGAACGGCGGCACCGTTCGAGAAACCGAGGCCATCCGCGGGCTCAGGGGGTCGAGGCGGTCCCTTCGGTGGTTGCTATGGCCCCTGGGGTGGACGGAGTCGCTGGCGGCGAGCTTCACGGCAGACGGAGGCTACGAGTGAATTGGGTGTTTGGGTCTACGGTGGATCTCCATCGCAGCTGGGGGTTTGGGTGGCTCCGCAAGACGAAGGGGAGTCGGGTGGTGGCGTTGGTTGGACGGGAGGGGGCCTGGTTGCGATGAACAGGGCCGGAAGGCGGCGGTGGCCGAAGACGGGGAAGACGGCCTCTCCTGGTCGATTGCGAGCTAGGGGAGCTCTAGGAGGATGGCTTGAGGCTGCCTGGTGTCTAGGAAGAGCTCGGGATCACCATTTATAGTGTAGCTAGGTCGGTTCCGCCACTGCTGGGGATAAGTTCGCCGGCCGACCGCTTTTGTTGCGGCAGGGCGACATGGCGGCGACAGGCGCTAGCGGACGAGCTCGTGGATGAGCTTGGGCTGTTCCATGAGCGAGTTGGCGTGCTGGTGTGGCTTGGGCGGCTCTGTCCGTGGCAGAGGCCCACTATGGCCGTCCGCTAGCCGCCGTGGCCGACCTGACGGCGGCGCTGTGCGGCCCCGGGGACGGCTCTGCGGCGAGGGAGGAGGCGGCCGTGCTGGCTGTGAGAGGGTAGTGGCCAGAACGAGCACGGGGGGTGGGGGCGGCAGTGAGACGCGGCGGCTCGGTGCGTGCACGTGCAAAACATGCACTCTGGGCGCACCCAAAGCACGCGCACCAGGTGTTCGGCGAAATGCCAGTGCATGCTAGGAGGCTAGGGTGGAGCTGGGGTTTAACAGGATTAGGCTAGGGTAGTCTAGAGGCTTAGTGGACAAGATAGTTTGATCAGAGGATCAAGTTCACAATGCTAACTAGAAACCATGACAAAACTGGTCATGCACACAAGGTGTTTGACAAAATGCCAAGGGCACCTAGGCATTTCTTGGAGTGGCCAAAACCTCCAGATCCTAGTCTCTTTAGAAGGTAAAGAGGGTGGCAAGGTTAGTTTGTCAAAGCTAGAAACTTGCTAGTGCAAATATTTAAGAAAACCAAATCTGGTCAGAAAGAAAAGAATATGGTTTCATGGACCACAATTACTCCCATGGGTCCACTCTCCTGGACTTAAGGGTTTTGTAGGGTGGACTACAAGTAGGAAAAATAATCATTGGGAAAATGGAAAGTTAAAATATGGTTGCAGTACAAATCATCAAGTTGGACCAGAATGAAAATGAGGTTGATTTACTCAAATTTTCCAAAGAACATCACTGGGTTTTTGCATAAAGTTGGGTAATATACTCCTATTAACATCCCATAATTTTGGTAGAAGTTTTAAAGAAATATTTAAATAGGTTGCAGTGCAAAATTGGAATTTGACCAGATTTAAAAACTTGTGGTAAAACTCAAAATCTCCAAATGACTAAGGAATATTTTTGCATAAAAGTTATTTAGGGACATCATATGTCATCCCCGAATTTTGGTGAGATTTTTAAATAAATTTATCAAAGGGTTGCAGTGCAAATGGAACCCTAAAACTTGTGAAAAACCATTTTAGAGAAATAAAGCTCGCGAAAAAATAATCATGCAAATAAATTCCACTGATAATAGAAATGTTTTTCTTGAAAGGGCAAACAAGTCCAATAATATATTTGGAAAGTTTTTACTTAGGGTAAAATCTCCATAATAATAAAGAAAGAATGGTTCTGAAATCAAAAGAAAATCCAGAAAAATAAAAGTTTAAGTTTCCTGGCAACATTTTAATTAATAAAACAAGGTTAAAATTTTGGGGTGTCACACGTCGTACCCTTCCTAGGCCTCCCCGTCGACCACCGCCGTGGTGCTCTCGGCGCAGCATGGTCAATGTGGTCAACGAGCGACTTCCATCGGAAGAGTACTATACGTGGAGAGGCTGATAGCTGGGTCGACGGCAGCCGCAAGGAAGTGCCTCCTTATTAGGCGGAAAATAATTATTCGTCCACCTGATAGCGGGGACCAAGCGGACGGGCCACCAGTATTTTGCGAAAAAAAAACGTTTCCCCTTGACTGCTGGGACCCATCGGACGGGCCACCGTATTTCGCATAAAAACGTTCCCCCCGCTGTCAGCTCAGACCCACCGGAAGTGCCTCCTTATTACGCACACAAAAATGAATACTCCCCCGGCTAGCTGGGACCCACCTTGGTGGGAGGCTGTCTTGTGAGCCTACTAAGTTGACGGGGATGAAGGGCTTTCTCAACTTAGTCAATATGAACGATTCTAGCTCCAGTGACCGTACGATGTCCATCCAACGGCCGTAGTGCTTCTTCAACCTCTGGTCTTCTTGCTCTAGCCGCCCAAAGCGGTGCCGGTTGTGCCGCATGCTCCTGCCTCCCGTGGCAGGCTGTGCTGCCGCGGAGGCCTCACCACCCCCCTACTATTCCCACTGCTGGCCAGGCCCTGTGGCGACGGCAGCCTCACACCGCAGCCGAACCAGTGAACCCTCGTACTCCTCTCCGCGCGGGCTTCCACTGCCGCCTCTTCCCCGGCTCCGTGTCATCCCCTTCCTAGGCCTCGTCGTCGTCCACTGTCATGGTGCTCTCCGCGTGGCGTGGTCAACATGGTCAAGGAACAACTTCCATCGGAAGAGTATTCTACGTGCAGAGGCTGACAGCTGGGTCCACGACCACAACCCAGTTTTTTTGTGATTTGCCAAGTAAGTCGCTTTGTCAGACCTGTTGGGCTGCAAATCTTTCAAGACTAGGAGAGCTTTCATTCGGCTGGCCGAGAAAATGCCCCATCAGTAATGAGAAATGGGTTGTACATTTTTGAAACACATCAAACCTGCAATTAGTTTCAAATATTTTTTCATTTCAAGATTTTAAATTACATTAATTTTTATGGGTGGAGAAATTGTTGGATTTTATATTGATATACATTTATTTTTAAAATCAGTTTGAATGTGAGTCAAAATTTCGGGATTAAAAACAGTTCGGACCGCACCGAAATATGCAAAATTTCGTATAATTTTTTAACCGTGGCCACAATATGGGCTGTAATGCTAACAAAAAGAATATGGGCTCCAAAAAAACCTTAAGAATTAGCAAATGGGCTATAAATTATTAGAAATAATGGCAGATGGGTTGTATGTTGTTTTCCACAGATTTGAGGCTTTCCTAAAAAAAGGTTGACGCACAAGCAATGACGGTTGGATGTCCATCCAACGGCCGTCGTGCTTCTTCAATCTCTGCTCTTCCTGCTCCAGCCGCTCAAACAAGCGCCGGCGGGACTGCCTGCTCCCACCTCCTTGCGGCAGGTTGTGCTGCCGCGCAGGCCTCACTGCCCCACGTACTCCCATCGCTGGCCTAGCCATCCCTCTACTCACCCACACCTGCCATTATTCTCCGGCGACGGCAGACGAACCAGTAAACCCTCGTACAGTCGTACTCCCCTCCGTGTGGGAAACAACTGCCGAGTCTTCCCTGCCTCCGTGTCGTCCCCTTCCTAGGCCTCGCCGTCGTCCACCGCCGTGGTGCTCTCGGCGCGTCATGGTCAATATGGTCAACGACCGACTTCCATCGGAAGAGTACTGTGCGTGGAGAGGCTGACAGCTGGGTCCACGGCTGCAGCAAGGAAGTGCCTCCTTGTTACGCGCACAATAATTATTCCTCCACCTGACAGCGGGGACCCACCAGATGGGCCACCATATTTCGTGAAAAAAACGTTTCCCCCCTGACTGCTGGGACCCACCAGCTACACCTTCGCACGCAAGGAAGTGCGTCCGGGCAAAAAAAGCGATTCGCCCACCTGACTGCTGGGACCCACCAGCTACATCTTCGCACGCAAGGAAGTGCGTCCGATTAAAAAAAATGATTCGCCCCCCTGACTGCTGGGACCCACCAGCTACATCTTCGCAGGCAAGGAAGTGCCTGACACTCGGGACCCACCTGGTCGAAGCGAACGTAGCGTTGTCATTCTGGTCGCGAATGTGTACGCACATATATATTGGTGGATGTAGAGGCGTGCACGTGTCGTAGTAGAGGCGCGCACATAGCATGTACACGTACGTACAGCGGCCAGGGTGCAAGAAAGAAAATACGGCCACGCATGTGTACATACGGGCGGGGTCTCGAACGCCTACTCGCGCATACGTACGGCGAGGGCTCGTGTACATGGCTGGGTCCGAACGGAGAAACAGCGTCGTCGTCGTGTTCATGGGGAGGCAACGGAATGCATCATGTTCATGGGGAGGCAACGGAATCGTCGTGTTCATAGGGAGGCAACGAAACGCGTGGGAGCCAATCGGCTGGGTTAGAACGGAATGCCTGGTCGTGTTCATCGGGAAGGCTTGGACGGAACAGGCGATGGAAACGAGGCCTGGCGTACCGCAGAACGGAGGAAACAGACCTCCTATGTTCGGAACGGGGTCCTGTTGATCGGGAGGGGTGTGGCGTACCGCAAAACGGAGGAAACGGACCTCCTACGGTCGAAACGGGGGTCCTGTTGATCAGCAGGAGTGTGGCATACCGCAAAATGGATGAAACGGACCTCCTACGGTCGAAACGGGGGTCCTGTTGATCGGGAGGGGTGTGGTGTACTGCAAAACAGACGAAACAGACTTGTGTTGGAGCGCTATGGTCGAAACGGGGGTCCTGTTCATCGGGAGGGGTGTGGCATACCGCAAAACGGGACTCCACAGGATACTGTTCATCTCCACCGTCGACCTCCTCCAGCCTCCACGGGCTACCGTCGACCTCCTCCAGCCTCCACGGACTCCTGTTCATCCAGCCTCCACCATGCGCTACTCCACCGGCTACTGTTCAACCACCCCTCCACCATCTACTGTTCATCCAGGCCTCCACCGTCTACTGTTCATCCAGCCCTCCACTGTCTACTGTTCATCCAGCCCTCCACACCACGGGGTCCTGTTCAACCACCCCTCCAGGGCCACCCCTCCACCGTCTACTGTTCATCCAGCCCTCCACACCACGAGGTCCTGTTCATCCAAAGGCAATGCCACCGCTCACTGTTCATCCAACCCCCCTCCCCCCCGCAACACTCACTGTTCATCCAATCGATCGGCTTCAGTTAGCAGCAGTAGCGAAGGAATCTCTCCATGGGGTTCACTTAACAGCCATCGATCGATCGCTCGGGTTCAGTAATGTGTAGCCTGTAGTGCAATCGCTCGGGTTCAATTAGAGCCCAACGCCTCGCTCGGGTTCAGTTAGATCCAACGCCTCGCACGTGTACAAGAGAAACGCGCATCGCTCGGCCCCTACCTCCCACCGTAACCGGCAACTCCCCGAAATTTTCCTCCCCCTCGCTTCTACCACGGTTTTTCCCGTCATGGACGGCCCAAAGAATGTCATGCAGCTGCGTCTCCGGCCCGCCGAGGATGAAAAGCCCATTTTATGTCATGATTTTTTGTCACGGAAGTAGGAGCCCACCACATCTATGATGATACCGGGTTTTGTCACAATTATCATCATAGAAGTGTCATATGTATGACAGGAAAAAAATTCGTTCGGCCCAAAATGTCACGGATGTGTCTTTTTTTGTAGTGCACTCCCTCGAGGGGGGCGTCAGGGGTGACTCCCATGTCCCTCTCGCGAGGGGGACGGGGGCAGACGCCGGGGCCGAGTGATCCTTTCCCGGAACCGACCGCGAGAGGAAGCCTCGGTTGGAGAACAATGTTGGGGAACGTAGTAATAATTCAAAATTTTCCTACGTGTCACCAAGATCACTCTAGGAGATGCTAGCAGCGAGAGAGAGGAAGTGCATATTCATACCCTTGAAGATCGCTAAGAGGAAGTGTTACAAGAACGCAGTTGATGGAGTCGTACTCGCGCCGATTCAAATCGGGGAAGATCCGATTCAAGCGCCGAACGGAAGGTGCCTCCACGTTCAAAACACGTACAACCCTGGGACGTCTCCTCCTTCTTGATCCAGCAAGGGGAGAGGAGAAGTTGAGGGAGAACTCCGGCAGCACGACGATGTGGTGGTGGAGCTCGTGGTTCTCCAGCAGAGCTTCGCTACGCTCAATGGAGGAGGAGGAGGAGTTGGAGGGGGAGGGCTGCGCCAGGGGCAAGGGGTGCAGCTCCCATGAACCTCCCCACTATATATAGGGGTGGAGGGGGCTGGTTTCTTGGCCTCCAAGTCCATTGGGGCATTGGCAAAGGTGGGAGGAAAGAAATCCCATCCTTTCCCTTCCCAACGATTGTTATCCCCCCCCCCTTTTAGGGATCTTGATCTTATCCCTTCGGGATATGATCTTATTCCTTCTAAGGGGGAATCTTGGTGCGCCCTAAATAGGGGTGTGGGGCCTTGCCCCCACTACCCACGTTCATGTGGGTCCCCCCATGCAGGTGGGCCCCACTCTGGAACCTTCTAGAACCTTCCCGGTACAATACCAAAAAATTCTGAACATTTTCCGGTGGCCAAAATAGGACTTCCCATATATAAATCTTCACCTCTGGACCATTCCGTAACTCCTCATGACATCCAGGATCTCATCCGAGACTCCGAACAACTTTTGGTAACCACACACAATTCCCATTACAACTCTAGCATCACCGAACCTTAAGTGTGTAGACCCTATGGGTTCAGGAACCATGCAGACATGACCGAGATACCTCTCCGGCCAATAACCAATAGCGGGATCTGGATACCCATATTGGCTCCCACATGTTCCACGATGATCTCATCGGATGAACCACGATGTCGGGGATTCAATCAATCCTATATACAATTCCCTATCATTGCATATCATATTTTTATTGCATTTTGGCTCGATCCTAGAAATTCTACGCAACTCAAGGACCCACGGAGAGAGTTGGGGATTTCGTAAATATCATATTTGAGTTTTCTCAAATTTTGAAAATAGGACCATTCGATTTTATTTATTTTATCTTCAATTATTTCTACTAAGAAAATATGAGAGAGGGAATAAAATGACTTTCCCAAAATAAAGAAATATTGAGGATTTAATAAAAAATCAAATAAGATTGTATTTTGGAGTTTTTGCTATTTTATTAGAATTTAGGAAAATGCACGTTTTTCAAAAATGCATTTAGGCCCGAAATAAATGTTCATCTAAACCGGCTTGATTTTAGAAGATGGGGAAAATTTATTTCGGGATTTTTGGAGTACGTTTAGTATTTCTTTCGTTTGATTTTCTACGCCAAAATATTTAAAAAAAACCCGAACCGACCTTGGGCCGTAACCGGCCAGGACTCCGCCTCACCGAGGGTCTTTATATAGCGCGCTCCGGGCCGCCCCCCAGCCCAAGCCGCCGCCGCCAGCCCCAGCCCAAGCCGTGCCCGCGCCCCAAACCCTAGCCGCCGGCGCCGCCCGCCGCCGTCTACTACTGCCGCCGCCGCCACCTGCTGCCGCCACAGCCGCCCCGCGCCGACGCGGCCAGAGCCGCTGCCGCCGCCGTCCCGCACGCTGAGGTTGACCCGAGCCGCCGCCTGTTTTTTAGAAAAACCGTTTGGTTTTTCCGTCGGTTTTTAGTCGGTTTTTTTAGATCCTTTTTTTATTAGATCGGTTTTTTTCCGATTTAGGTTAATTAGCAAGCGTTCGCTCGTTCGTTTGTTTTAACGGATGCGTTCATTGTTTAGATTCAGATAATGAACGTTCGTTCGTTAATCTGTTCGTCGTTTTTTCTTTTTTCTCGGATTTATTCCGCGATTTTTCTGATTGCGATTTCTGATCCGATTTTCGTTTTAGTATAACTTTTCGCTCATTTATCAGAATCAGGCGATTCAAGCGCCTAGAGTTTCGTCTCGAAACCCTCTTGCCGAATAATCTACTCAAACAATTTTTGCTTATGTAAAATTTGACTTAGGTCCAGATTAGTAAATGAAGCCTATTTCTTTCGCCATTTGACTTTCGTTGCTTCGTTCGATTTGATTCTTTTTGCAAACCGGAGTTCTTAAGTTGAACTTTCTAGTTAGATCTCTTATTTGAGTATTACCTGTGCATTAGATGAGTACTTATTGTATGTTTGTTTGTTTGTTTGCGATAGAGTACCCGGATTGCGCCGCTTGCTACTTCGAATCCCTAGGTTTCACGGATCATCAGCAAGGCAAGTAACACTTTGATCATATCCCTTTTCTTACCTAGTTTTTATGCATTAGATCAATCCACAAACACTTGCATGCTTTAGGATCTGATTAATATGTGGGTTTTGGGAAGTAGATGAGGTAGTACATATCACCTGTTTTAATATCAAACCTTGGGAGTTACTTCTACGTTTGCTTATTATGCCCTGCTATGCTAGTAGACGTGGATTGGGTGAGTGTATCCATGACAGATGTGAGATTGTTAATTTAATGGTTTATTTAAGGTGGAAACTTTAATGCACATTTGGGTGGATTGAGGTACCTGGGTATTCCAGGATTGCCTGTTGCTTTCTTTATGGACCGCCACCCAGGCCCAAAGGGATCATGAGATATTACATGCTAGAAACTTCCGTGTGCAGTCACAAGCTACTATGGGCTCTAGCATAGTTGACTAAGTTGTGCGAACTCTTACAGTGGTAGACTAGCAGATGTAGGGGATGTAGGTTGGTACTATCTACCCGATCGTAAGGTGCTAGCGCTTCTGAAAGACTATGTCTCGGTCATCCGTTTCTCAAACATCATGTAGTGCGAGTATCCCAACGGAGGAGATCGAGTCTTGTGGGAAAAGTGTGCAAACCTCTGCAGAGTGTACAAACTAATCATGGTTAGCCGTGTCCCCGGTTATGGACATCTTGAGTATCTAGTACTTGGATTATCATGTGAATCTCATCATGTTACTTTAGTTAATATTGTTGGGTTTGTTTAATGATGATGTTACTTAATTGGGATTGAGAATGCTGTCAACCATTCTCAATGATTAACAACCACCATGATAGTTAAATAAATTTATTCCTTTGCAGTAGGGAAAAATTGGATTTATGCAAAAACTGTAACCATGGAGCTTTCCACCAGCCATATATGCATGTACTATAGCATTATTCTTTCATTACTCTCTATGTGTTACATTGCCAGCATATTCCATGTGCTGACCCGTTTCGGGCTGCAACGTTCATGTTGCACACTTTTCAGACGACGAGTAAGAGGCCTTAGGATCGTGGTTCTATACTCAGTGATGCCGTTGGAGTTGATGGACTCACTTTATCTTCCAAGCCTTCCGTTGTTATTGTTATTAGATGGCCTTAAGCCATATTTATTGTAATAAGTTCTCTTTGGAGACATTCGATGTAATAAGTGTGTGATTGCTACTCTGTTATAAATCCTTCGAGTACTGTGTGTGTCAGCATTACTGATCCAGGGAGGACACTGATGCACAGAGATCAGACTATCTGAGGTCTGGTCGCTACACAACCATTTTAATAGCATGTTGGCACGCAAGGTAAACCATTTTAAGCTCCTAGATAATTAAGCATGGCATAAGCAACTATAATCTCTAATTGTCATTGCAAACATGTTTATTCATAATAAGCTGAATTAGGAATGATGAACTCATCATATTTACAAAAACAAGAGAGGTCGAGTTCATACCAGCTTCTCTCATCTCAATCAGTCCATCATATATCATCATTATTGCCTTTCACTTGCACGATTGAACGGTGTGTATAATAATAGTGCACGTGCATTGGACTAAGCTAGAATCTGCAAGCATTCAATTCAAGGGAGAAGACAAGGTAATATGGGCTCTAAGTTAAATCAACAATCATGCATATGAGAGCCACTAAACATTTTCGATATATGGTCTTCTCCTCTCGACCCCCAAAGGAAAGAAAAGAAATAAAACTATTTACACGGGAAAGCTCCCAACAAGCAAAACAAGAACAAGAAATCTTTTTGGGATTTCTTTTAATTACTACTACAAGCATGGAGAGTAAACTAACTATTTTTTTGGTTTTCTTAAGGTTTATCAAACACACAAGAAGAAAGCTAGAAAAATAAATTAAACTAGCATGGATAATACAATGAAAGAGTATGAGCACCGACAACTAGAATAGTGTGTGAACATGAATGTAATGTCGGTGAGAAATATGTACTCCCCAAAGCTTAGGCTTTTGGCCTAAGTTGGTCTAATGCCAAGGATAGCCTGGCTGATATCCGAAGTTATAACTGGGGTCGTACTGAGATGCAGCAGAGCTGCGACATGTTGGCGAGTTGCCTCCGCTCTCCTCTCGTGTTCGGCTGCCTCCTCCCTGGTGACAACATATCTTCGTTTTGCCTGATAATCAAAAAGGGAAGGAGCAGGGAGTGTAACATGGACAGCGCGACGTCTGTCAAAGATTAGTCGATACTGAAGGAATTGTTCATTCCTCAGAAGAAAACGGTGCCTGACCATAGCATCAAAATCTAAATAAGCGGCATGCAACTCCATATCACCCTCATGTGGAGATATACCAAGATAATTAGCAACACGGGTCGCATAAATCCCTCCAAATAAATCTCCAGATATACCACTATTATGCAACCTACGTGCAACTATCGCCCCCACGTTGTAATCTTTATTACCTAATACAGCACTCTTGAGGACACAAAGATCAGGGATACACATGTGACATGCTTCATCTTTACCGTTAATGCATCTACTAGTGAAGAGAGCAAAATAATGTATAGCAGGAAAATGAATGCTTCCTATGGTAGCTTGTGCTATATCCCTAGATTCTCCCAGAGTGATACTAGCAAGAAAGTCTTTATATTCAGATTTGTGGGGTTCATTAACATTGCCCCGCTGTGGGAGTTTGCAAGCAGTTGTAAAATCTTCTAGATCCATGATATAACATTGATCATAAACATCAAACGGGACATTTTGAGAATTACGCGAAGATGTAAATTTACATCTTCTCACCAATGAATCAGTCAATTGGTAGTACTGAGGACACTAATCTTGCATGAAGTCCTCAAGATTGGCATTACGCACATATGCATCAAATTCATCCTTAATGCCTGCATTAACCATAAACTCTTCTGACGGCCATTCACAAGACCGCACCTCAGCGTCCCTTGGTGGTTCATCGTCTTGGTCACATATAGCACGCCTAGGTCCTCTCTTTGTTGAGGAACCACCTTGGTACATTTTCCTAGACATATTTCTTCCTTTGAAAATTTTCTAAATTTTTAGTAACTTCAAAATAAAAGTGAATCGAACTGAAGTAGATTGATAGCAACTACTCCCACAAGTGCCTAGAGCCTATATCATGCATTAGAATTACTTTGGGCCATCATAAATTTGGCATGCAAGCTCAAGAACAGGGTCACCTATGCAGCAAAAATTTGCAACGAATAAAGCACTAGAACAAAAACTAATTGGACCAATGGAGGAGTCACATACCAAGCAACAATCTCCCAAAGCAGTTTTGTGAATGGAGCTTTGAGCAAGTAGTTCAAAAATCACAGCAAAATGAGCTAGAACTCGTGCTTGAGCTGGATGGGGATTTTTTTTGGGAGGAAGATGGAGTGTGTGGGTGCAGGAATAAGTGGAGGGGGGCCACCATGGGCCCACGAGGCAGGGGGCGCGCCCAGGAGGAGTGGGAACGCCTTGGACCCTCGTGGGCAGGTGCTTGCCCCCCTGCTGTGTTCTCAGTGCCTAAAATCCTCAAATATTCCATAAAAAATCATACTAAATTTGTAGGGCATTTGGAGCACTTTTATTTTCAGGATATTTTTTATTGCATGGATAATTCAAAAAACAGACAGATAATACTATTTTTGCATTATTTCTTCTAAATAACAGAAAGTAAAAAGAGGGTACAGAAAGTTGTGCCTTCTAGTTTCATCCATCTCATGATCATCAAAAGGAACCCACTAACAAAGTTGATCAAGTCTTGTTAACAAACTCATTCCGAATAACATGGAACCGGAGAAATTTCGAATAACACTAGGTTACCTCAACGGGGATATGAACATCCCCAACAATAAGAATATCATACTTTTTCTTGACAGTAGGAAGAGGAAATTCAAAACCTCCAATAATGATAGTTGGAATTTTTCCAATAGAATTGATGCTATGAACTTGAGGCTGTTTCCTCGAAAAGTGTATCGTATGCTCATACCATTAACATGAAAAGTGACATTGCCTTTGTTGCAATCAATAACAGCCCCTGCAGTATTCAAAAAGGGTCTACCAAGGATAATCGACATACTATCGTCCTCGGGAATATCAAGAATAACAAAGTCCGTTAAGATAGTGACATTTGCAACCACAACAGGCACATCCTCACAAATACCGACAGGTATACACTACAAAAAAATGCACATCCATGACATTTTGGGCCGAACGAATTTTTTCCATCATACTTATGACACTTCTATGATGATAATTGTGACAAAACCCGGTATCATGATAGATATGGTGGGCTCCTACTTCTGTGACAAAAAATCATGACAGAAAATGGGCTTTTTGTCCTGGGCAGGCTGGAGACGCAGCTGCATGAAATTCTTTGGGCCGTCCATGACGAAAAAAATTGTGGTAGAAGCGAGGGCGAGGAAAATTTTGGGGAGTTCCCGGTTACAGTGGGTGGTTGGGGGCCGAGCGATGCACGTTTCTCTCGTACACGTACGTGCGTGTGTGCGAGTCGTTGGCTCTAACTGAACCTGAGCGAGGCGTTGGGCTCTAACTAAACCCGAGTGAATGCACTGCAGGCTACGCGTTACTGAACCCGAGCGATCGATCGATGGCTGTTAACTGAACCCGATTGAGCGATTCCTTCGCTACTGCTGCTAACTAAAGCCGATCAATGTTGCCTTTGGATGAACAGTGAGCGTGGCAGGGGGGGTGGATGAACAGTGAGTGGTGGGGGTGGATGAACAGGACCCCGTGGCGTTGCCTCTGGATGAACAGGACCCCGATCGATCGAGCCGGTTGGGGTTGGATGAGCAGGACCCCGTGGAGGGCTTGATGAATAGGACGGCCCCGTGGAGGGCTGGATGAATAGTTGACGGTGGAGGGGTTGATGAACAGTAGCTCGTGGAGGGGTGGTTGAAGAGGAGCCCATGGAGGGGTGGTTGAACAGTAGCCGGTGGAGTAGCGCACGGTGGAGGCTGGATGAACAGGAGCCCGTGGAGGCTGGAGGAGGTCAACGGTGGATGAACAGTAGCCCGTGGAGGCTGGAGGAGGTCGGTGGAGATGAACAGTATCCCGTGGAGTCCCATTTTGCGGTACGCCACACCCCTCCCGATGAACAGGACCCCCATTTCGACCATAATGCTCCAACACAAGTCCGTTTCGTGCGTTTTGCGGTACGCCACACCCCTCCCGATCAACAGGAGCCCGTTTCGACCGTAGGAGGTCCATTTCCTCCGTTTTGCGGTACGCCAGACCCCTCCCGATGAACAGGATCCTGTTTCGAACGTGGCCAGTCAAACACAAGGCCGTTTCATCTGTTCTGCGGTATGCCAGGCCTCGTTTCCATCGCCTGTTCCGTCCAAGCCGGTTGGCTCCCACGCGTTTCTTTGCCTCCCGATGAACACAACGCATTTCGTTGCCTCCCCATGAACACGATGCATTCCTTTGCCTCCCCATGAACACGACGACGACGCAGTTTCTTCGTTCCGACCCAGCCATGTACACGAGCCCTGGCCGTACATATGCGTGAGTAGGCGTTCGAGACCCCGCCCGTATGTACGTACGTGGCCGTATTTTCTTTCTTGCACACTGGTCGTTGTACGTACGTGTACATGCTACATGCGCGCCTCTACTACGACACGTGTGTGCCTCTACTATGACACGTGCGTGCCTCTACATCGACCAGTATGTACGTACAAGTTCGCTACCAGAATGACAACGCTACGTACGCTTCGACCAGGTGGGTCCCGACTGTCAGGCACTTCCTTGTGTGCAAAGATGTAGATGGTGGGTCCCAGCAGTCAGGGGGGTGAATCAATTTTTTATTTTTTGCCCGGACGCACTTCCTTGCGTGCGAAGATGTAGCTGGTGTGTCCCAGCAGTCAAGGGGGGTGGCAAATCGTTTTTTTCCCGGACACACTTCCTTGCGTGTGAAGATGTAGTAGGTGGGTCCCAGCAGTCAGGGGGAAATATTTTTTTCGCGAACTACGGTGGCCCGTCCGGTGGGTCCCTACTATCAGGTGGAGGTATTGTTATTTTCCGCGTAATAAGGAGGCACTTCCTTGCTGCGGCCATGGACCCAGCTGTCAACCTCTCCACGTACAGTCCACGTTCGATGGAATTCGTTCCTTGACCATGTTGACCACGCCACGCAGAGAGCACCAGGGCGGTGGACGATGGTGAGGCCTAGGAAGGGGACGACACGGAGCCGGGGAAGACGCGGTAGTGGATGCCCATGCGTGGAGGAGTATGAGGGTTCACTAGTTCGGCTACGGTGTGAGGCTGCCGTCGCCGCAGAATAACAGGGGGTTTGGGTGAGTAGAGGGATGGCCTGGCCAGCGGTGGGAGTAGTAGGGGGCGGTGAGGCCTCCGCGGCATCACAGCCGGCCACGGGAGGCAGGAGCATGCGGCACGACCAGCGCTGCTTTGGGCGGCTAGAGCAAGAAGACCAGAGGTTGAAGAAGCACTACGGCCGTTGGATGGACATCGTACGGTCACTGGAGCTAGAATCGTTCATATATTGACTAAAGTTGACAAAGGCCTCCATCCGAGTCAAGTTAGTAGGTCCACAAGTCAGCCTCCCACCAAGGTGGGTCCCAGCTAGCAGGGGGTATTCATTTTTTTGTGTGTAATAAGGAGGCACTTCTAGTGGGTCCGAGCTGATAGCGGGGGGAACGTTTTTTCCGTGAAATACGGTGGCCCGTCCGGTGGGTCCCAGAATTCAGGGCGAAACGTTTTTTTTGCGAAATACTGGTGGCCTGTCCGGTGGGTCCCTGCTGTCAGGTGGAGGAATAATTATTTTCCACGTAATAAGGAGGCACTTCCTTGCGGCTGTCGTGGACCCAGCTGCGAGCCTCTCCACGTACAGTACTCTCCCGATGGAAGTCGGTCGTTGACCACATTGACCACGCCGCGCAGAGAGCACCATGGTGGTGGACGATGGCGAGGCCTAGGAAGGGGATGACGTGGAGCCGGGGAAGACGCGGCAGTGGAAGCCCGCGCGGAGAGGAGTACGGGGGTTCACCGGTTCGACTGTGGTGTGAGGCTGTTGTCGCCGCAGAATAACAGGGGGTGTGGGTGAGTAGAGGGATGCCCTGGCCAGCGGTGGGACTAGTAGGGGGCGCTGAGGCCTGCGCGGCAGCATAGCCGGCCACGAGAGGTGGGAGCAGGCGGTCCCGCCGGCGCTGCTTTGGCGGCTGGAGCAAGAAGATCAAAGATTGAAGAAACACGACGGCCATTGGATTGACATCCAACGGTTACGTCTGCTAGAATCGTTTTTTGACGTATATAATAACTAAAAAAAATCTTGCATACGCGTCAACTAAACAGGCCCACAAGTCAGACCACTCCCTCTTTTTTAATAATTTATATATAGCTCATGGCAACTTCTTATGCAATTTATTGCAGTTGTTTTTTTGGTTGGCCAGGGCCAATTTCACATATTTCTGTGGGTTCCAAACTATTTTTAATACCGAAATGTCGAGCCAGATTTAAAGTATTTTGAAGATATATTTAAATTAGGTTAATGCCCAGTGAAATAGGAATCTGAAAATGTGAAAAAATTCAGAAATTATAAAGTAATTGCCAATTTGTCATCTGTTTTTATATTTACAACCCATTTCATATTACTTTCAAGATTTGCAGGCGTCTTGAAAGAGTTGCAGCCCATCAGGGCGTAGAAAAATAAGTAGGCCTGGATTGGGTATTCTTCAGAAAAAATAAACTGGGCTCATTTTCACAAAGAAAAAATAGTTGGGCTGGTCACATGGTGAA
Organism: Triticum aestivum; assembly: GCF_018294505.1. Classification (NCBI taxonomy): domain Eukaryota; kingdom Viridiplantae; phylum Streptophyta; class Magnoliopsida; order Poales; family Poaceae; genus Triticum; species Triticum aestivum. The sequence goes on along the minus strand of NC_057795.1, from coordinate 159,938,271 downwards.
CATAAAATATAAGCCTGGGCTAGACGGGCCACAACCCAGTTCAACGTCTCAACAATAACAAAAAAACAATGCTCGAGCAGCTACGCCCCAGGTGTCAGCCAATCTTGTGCTGTTCTCTTGTCTATTGACTATATACGCTCACAATGTCGTGGGGCCTAGATGTCAGGAAAACACTAGGAGGAAGCATTTTATTTTTCCATACGCTGACATGGTGGGCCCCTAATGTCATCCTCTCCATGTACTTCTGTCGATTCCTGTTGTTTGTTGACCATGTTGACAACGCGAGAGGGCAGCGCTGCGGCGAGCGCACCAAAGCGCGCAGAGGACGTCGGCATTAACGATTTAGGAGATGGTGGGGCGGCGATGCATGCGCTGAGGCGCAGCCAGTCGTGGGAGGCGGAATCAGGCGGCCCCGCCGGCGCTCGTTTGGTTTTGGCGGCTGGAGGAAGACATGACTGAAGAAACACGACAGACTGTAAAAGCAGAAGGAGTACTTAACAACCTTAACTCAAACCAGTAGGGGCACTTAACAACCAAAGCTAAAAGCAGTATGAGTACTTATACAGGTTCAACCATACAAAGCACGCCTCGAACAATGCTACTTTGCCTACAGTTAACCAAGGGTGAGGCCGCCAAGCCCCAAGACAAGGCCCAGGCGCCACCCCGCGCATCCACAACCTTCTGAAAGCAGCTTCATCTCGCAATGTGGTCAATAAACAGGATATTCGCTTTAGAGCCATGGAAAAGCATGAACATAATCTTTTGTCCTATTCTCCAAGATGGATGGGCCTTCATTATTTGAGACCACCCATGAATAAGTATCTTTTCACCTCCAAGGGGAATGGAGTAGGTCGACATAAACATCATGCTGTGACCAAGCGCAAGTCTGACCCGACCATGGTCAGGCATCTGTATAGGAACAATAGAACTGGGCAGTTTCTGTTTCAAGAAGATCACATCTGTAAAACTGTGTATAAGAAATAGTTTATGAACAACATATATAACAGAAAATAGCTCGTGCCATAAGTTTCTCGACACAGTTGGACGTGTTCAACGAGTGCAGCAGTGGCACACATATCCCACGTGGCCTTCCAACATTGAAATGCCCCACAAGATCCTCAAGACGATCAATAAAGTGTAGGAGCTTGTGGATGTCGTCCCAGTCAACTTCATTACCATCAGTAATAGCCGAGTTATTACAGAATAACAAACCAGCAGCCTGCTTAACTCTGAAAAAACCTACATGTGCCACCAATTATAAGAAAATATTAGTTAGAAGTAGCATCTTCGTGAGAGATTCGTTGCTACTTCTAAAGTTGAATTGTGATTAGTTAGACAGAATAGGTGGATTAAGAAGTAATCGAGGCAACAAGCAAGAACCATATACAAAACTAACATGGATGAACAATTGGAACGACGCCGGGGTGGAAGATCGCAGTGAAGATGAGACCAGGTTCTGCTATTTCCATCAACATTCGTGCGCCAACTTTCAGTCTGTAACACTTGAGAAAGTTTATCCAAGTTCGGCCATAAAAAAAGAAGCGATCTTCTTGGTTCATGAACCCAACTCGGAACTTATATCCATGGCTTGTCTTCACTTTGACCATTAAACTAGTGTATTCAGTTATGGCAAGGCCGAGCATCTTGAGTACATGTGTTCTGGCAGAGCAAATAATGCACTACAGGAAAAATAATATGAAAACACAATGTATTCCCTATCCAAATCTAGAAATAACTTCCTCATTCACGTCAATGTTAACCATCGTACCAGTAGTACCTTTTATCCAAATATAGCAATCCAAATTTCCAAATTAGTCGACAGCATGTTCAAAAACCCCGACCCTCCCGGATAGGAAAGAGGATTCTAGGAACATATTGTGCGTGTTTTAAAATCCTGTGTTAGGATGAGAAGAAACAAGTGTGGCGTCTCGCCGTGGGCGCAGAAACCTATAGGGTCCTCGCACTTTGGGCACTGCAAATGAAACACACTAGATTCAGTAGGAAGAAAAATGCATCAACGGCGGCGGCTGCCATCCTAGGATTACCTCCGACCAAGGGAATTGGATTTATCGGGGATGGATGAAGAATTCGTACCTGGTTCTCCATGAGAAAACCCTATGCAATCGCCGAGATGGGTTTTCTCTAAACAAGCAGACGAGGGAGAAGGGGATTCAGGCCCAGTGAAATATTGTCGCTTCGTCTTACTGCTAAAGTTGGAAAGGGGGGGGGGGTTGTGATTTGATGGCTCATTGGGCATTACTGCAGCGCTATGACTGGGGTGTGTCTACCGTGCAGTTTTGCACTCTAATTTGTCCATATGGCACGTGGACCCCGTTGCCGGTTGCCCCACATATCAGCGAAAGGAAGTAGAAAGACAGGAGTAACTAGTTACACATAAATATATTTTTGACAGAGAGATACTCCCTCTGTAAAGAAATATACAGATCTTTTATATCACAATTTATACATAAGAAAAATCAAGGGGGATATATATAACATATATAATTATAATAAAAAACAGAGTTGTTTCTAACACATTATAGACAAGTTGTCATGATGGTGTGCCTGTCATCCTGCAATATAGGCCGTCCGATTCATATCTGACGGATAGGAAGGAAACTATGGCAGTTTTGCAAAAAGGTACCCACACACCTCTCCACATTTGCAAATAAGGCCTTCCCTCGTTCATCCTTTTCTCTCACAAGATAAAATACTCATACAAATGCATCTTGATGTTATGTGCAACGCACGTGCATTATGGGGGTTCAGCTTTTTTTATGGGGGTTCAGCTGAGAATATAATACTCAAATAGGCTCATGGTTCTGGACTTTAGGCCGCAGGCCCACCCTGCATGTTTGGGGGCCCATGTGTTCTACCTCAGTGCTTTTCATATTGCAAGCGATCGGTACGGTGTGGGTTTTAGATGTTGTCGCAAGGCGAATACACAAAATTTAATAATGCACGGCATCGTTGCTTTAGGAATTCTCTGTTTGCAAACAAGAAGACATACCCAAACAGTTAGATCAACACAGTGAATCCTGTGAAACAACATGGAAAGAAAAAAGAACGAAGCACTTGGGTGTCCAATGCTTACCAAGAAGGTGGACATGTCAGTTTTTGTAAGGACTTTGGTATATGAAGTGCGAACTGCAGCCCAGTCTGTTGCCGGTGTAACTGCTCGTTCGGTTGCCGCTGCATGGGCCAGAGCAGATGCAAGTGCAAGTGTTGGTGTAGGTGCCGAAGCCACTGCTACTGCCAGAGATGGTGCTCCTTGACGAGCTGGTGCCGGTGACGGAGCAGGTGCCGGTGTCGATGCCCGATCCTCCGGTAGATCAGACTGATCCACTGACGCGGTCGGTGCCCAATCCTTAGCTGGATCAGACTGAGATGCTGCCGCTGTCAGTGCTAGAGCAACTGTCGGTGCTTGATCCGTTGCTGAAGGTGGTACCGATGTGCGAGACAGCGGCGATCGTGTCTGGTCTGCTATGATCAGTTTCTAACTTGACTAGGATCCGTGACTGTGATCCAGTTTTTTTCTTCATTTCTTTTAAATGCGAGAAGGACTAATTGTGGCGTTTTTGTTAAACCAAACTGCAGTTCATCATAGAGTGTGACGCCCCCGATTCAATCATACACTAATCATACACGCAAATGTGTACGATCAAGATCAGGGACTCACGGGAAGATATCACAACACAACTCTAGACACAAATCAAAATAATACAAGCTTTATATTACAAGCCAGGGGCCTCGAGGGCTCGAATAGAAGCTCGATACACAAGAGTCAGCGGAAGCAACAATATCTGAGTACAGACATAAGTTAAACAAGGATGCCTTAAGAAGGCTAGCACAAAAGCAACACGATCGAAGAGGCAAGGCCTCCTGCCTGCGACCTCCTTACTACTCCTGGTCATCGGCGGTCTCCATGTAGTAGCATCCATCGGCGGTGGCATCTGGCTCCAGGGATCCACCATCTGGTTGCGTCAACCGGAAAGAAGAAAGAAGGGGGAAAAGGGGTAGCAAAGCAACCGTGAGTACTCATCCAAAGTACTCGCAAGCATCAGATCTATACTAAGTATGCATTGGTATCAAATGGGAGGATTGTATCTGTGGACTGAACTGCAGAATGCCAGAATAGAGGGGGGAAGGCCTAGCCTATCAAAGACTAGAATCTTCAAGTAGCTCCAAGCATCTTGCAGCATGAAGAAGAGTAAAGAATAGCAGTTTAATTAACAAACATGTTGTGACATTAATGCCCAGAGATCCTTCCTCGACTCCCTGCGAGAAAGCAATCCCGGAGCCACATATTCAAGTATACATTTGTAGTTGTATAAGATCAGGATACAAGTCTGAACTTCCATTACCATGGACACGGTATTCGAATATATGTCTTCCCTGCAGGGGTGCACCACGTTACCCAACACGCTCGATCACTCTAGCCAGACACACCTTTCTGGGGTCAATGCCCGGCCTCGGAAGATCAACACGTCGCAGCCCTACCTAGGCTCAGTAGAGAGGTCCCGTCGGTCTACATCCTAAGCACTCCAGGGTCTGGGCCCACCGCCCGTTGCACTCCGGGTCGTTGTGCGCAAGGGGATACCAGCACCACCCATGAAGTGGATGGCACGATCCGGCCCGGCCACAATGCTGAACTGGACGTCTGACAAAGCTTCGGCTGATACTGCAACATCGAGGCCCATAACTATTCTCGCGTGGTGGTTAGTGCGTAAAGGCCAAAGGCCAACTCAGAACAAATACCCAAACCATAGTGTATTATTAGCTTGCGGAGATGAGCAGAGACTCACGACCGAAAGTGACCCCGTCACCCCGTCTCATGGACTTACGACAAGGGCCTAGAATGCCCGGCCATGCCACGTCATTATCTTGCGGGTGCTCTCCGGGCCCGCCCGACTTTCACCAAGGTCTCAAGTAAAGTCAAGGTAACTGTGTGTCGAGACATCAAGGGGAAAACCCGAGAAATCACCCCCGGTGGATTCCACTCAATGTAATCATCAAGGTGAACGTAAGAGGGACCACCCTTGAGGTTCACACTTGAGGTGTTGAACGACAGAACCGTATCGGGAATGGTGAAAGAGGAAATCACCCTTGATGACCATGACCGAATAGCTACACTACAGAATTATCATCAGAAGTGCGTTATGAGGGATCACCCTCGTCACTCGATAGTAGCTCTGCAGAGTCGAGCAACTAAAGTGGCGTGATGTGATGTGAGGTGTCGGGCTCTGGTCGTTGATCACGTCGATTGAGGCGTCGATGATGAAGCAGGCGCAACAAGGACAAGTGGGCATCACTGATGGATCACTAGCCAACCTATACTAAGTAGTTTAGGATGGGCAAGTAGGTAACAATAAGCAGGTACAAAAGCAGGCTATGCATCAGAATAGGAGCAAACAATAACAATAGCAAAATCTAATGCAAGCATGAGATAATGGAATGGGCGATATCGGGATGATCAAAGGGGGGCCTTGCCTGGAAGCTCCGATGAAAGGTAAGAAGGGTCATCGTCGACGTAGTCGACCACAGTGGCATCAGCAGCGGTCTCGGGGTCTACCAGAGAGAATAGGGAGGAGAAACAGTAAATACAAGCAAACAGATGAACGACATGACAATAAGCGGTGCTAGGGGGTGTTCTAACACAGTGCTACATGATACTGGCGAAGGGGGAGAACATCAAGGAATGTTTCCCCGAAGTTTGGCATTTACGGACAGCTGGAATGGAGGGGGAATGTTGCACGTTTGCAATGCTAGGGACGCGTGGCAGACGAACTGAGTGCGTATTCGGATTCGTCTAGTCATTCTGAGCAACTTTCATGTATAAAGTATTTTCATCCGAGTTATGGATATTTTTCTATGTTTTTTTAAAGTTTTACCAATATTTAGGAATTACTGGAATTATTATATTTAATTAAACCGAATTTACCAAGTCAAAATGACTGGTCAAAGTGAACAGCGTTGGTGGGGTCCCACATGTCAGAATTTTATTAAATTTCTAAACAGATTTATCTAATCTAATTAGGGGACCCACTTGTCATTGGCTAGCAATTAAACTAACTAGAAATTATCTCCTAAGCTAATTCATACGGGCCCGCCAGTGGTGGTTGTACACACACGTACACCACACATGCTTAGGCATGGTCACGGCCATGTCCATAAACAGCGACAAGTAGAAGCATCTAGGAGCAGCAAAACTAGCGTCCAGGAGCAGCTAGAGCAGCGGCGGCGGCTACACATTAGAACATTAGAGTAGTAAGCAGCAGCGTCAGTAGTAGAGGCAACAGGCAGAGCTAGCAGCGGTAATAGTTTATAGCAGCACAGCAAGAAAGTAGCAGCAGCCAGCGGCAGCAACAAACGGAGCAGCAGTGCAGGCACGCGCACGCAGCAGGGGCGGGTGAGCACGGGACAGCAGCAGCAACAACAGACAGCACGGGCAACAGCGATAGCAAGCGCGCGCACGTACGCATACGCGGTGGTTCGGGCTCGACGGAGATGGTAGCCTACGGCGTCCAAATCGAAGGACTAAAAGGGGGTCCCGAGGGAGAAGCTCACCTCGGTTCTCAGGGACGAGGGTAGAAGGTCGGAGGTGGCCCGAAGCAGTGGCAACGACGACGAGTTGGTGACGTCCGCGGCGGAGAAGGGCTCGATGGCGAGCGCACGGACCGTCCCAGCTTGAGCTAGCCCTCGGAACAGACGGATCCAGCCGCGGCGGACCTCCTGGGCGTGCTCCCGCACGCCGGAGACGACGGTGACCGCGACGATGACGGCGAGGGGCGTCGGGCGCGAGTGGCAGAGGGAGAGGGGGCGCGAGGGGATCGGGGTTAGGGTTCCAGGGGGAAGAGGGCGCTCGGGGTCGGCTAAATAAGCGGGAGGGGGGCCCCGATGGCCGCCACCGCGGCCATGGCGCCGTGGATGGCCGCCACGGTAACCCTCGTCCCTGTAGCGAAGGGGACGAGCGGGGGTGTGGCTGGGCCGGCCAGGTGGTTGTGGCCAGATGGGCCACCAGGCCCAATAGGGGAGGGAAGTTTTCTTTTCCCTTTCACATTTTAAAAACCATTTTTTTAGCTACTGTTTTCTATTAAAATATAAAACTAAATGAGTTTTGATAGATATGAGACTTGTCACATAAAACAAGCACATTATTTTAGGAGTCACAAAAGCTTGAGGCCAAAAGGAGTTGTCTAACCATTTATAGAAATTGGAAAGGCCAACTTTAAGTGCTGCTGGACCACTAAATAAAATTCCAGGGGCACTTTGGAATCCAAAAGAGGTTGGTTCCAACATGAGAAATATCCGGGGATTATTTGCCACACTTTGAACATTTTATTTTGCATGTTCGAGAAATTTGAATTTTGGGCTTTAATTTGAATTCGAGTTTGAACAAAGATTTGGATCAAGCAAGTATTAGCAACAGTAATGTGATGACAAGGCGCCATTAATGGAGGATTACTGTAGCTTAATTATCCAGACGTCACAATTCTCCTCCACTACAAGAAATCTCGTCCCGAGATTTAAGGTGTGAAATAAGGGGGAAGCTATAAGAACGGTTGTCTGAAAGGATCGGCATCCGGTAGTTATATCAAGGAAGGAGATTTTAGAAGCACCAAGAAATTTATCGAGAGTGCTATAAGGAGGTTCAACATGTTTCAACTAGGTAGGCATCCAGCGGATGCCTAAAACAAGTGATGATGGGTTTCAGAGCAATGAAGAACAATGTTGCCTCTGATACCAGAATGAAACATGGTGAGGAAGTTAGCTCATGAATTACATACAAAGCCAAGTGTAAAGAATGTTTTGGAATCAAGGTTCTACATGAGAGTAAGGTTTCAATCCTGTCGAACTGTGGGTCATGGGCCAATCATGTGGGTTAAAAGCAGGAAGACGCTAATCATTTTGCACGGTCATGATAGCAAGGCAGGTCAGAGGATAGCATGTCAGTTATGTTGGCAACAACGTTGGTACCAAGGGCGAGGGACGAAGAGAACCATTTTCCTGCTCGTTAAGACGAGGCGGACCAATAGACAAAGTTCTCGTCCATCGGCGGCTACCGGAATGTCATCAACAATAGTAACAAGGTCTTACTGACAGAGTTGTACATCGAGGCATTTACATAAGCAACGAATTATCACTACTCAGATATATTACGTTACAAGAAAGGATAAACAAAACAATGGAAAGGAAAGTGTAGACTCGAATCAGTTATCGGTGTTCTCAAGTGTCTAACAACTCAGAACCCATGGAAAATTTGAATTGATGAGAAATAATAGTTGATGAAGAACTCATAAGAAGTTATGTAGTTCCGTGATATTCTCGAGATACCAAAGGGTAATACTCGAAGGTATATCAATGTAGAGGTTGAACAGGTGAAACGATCTGAAGAAGACAAGTACTTTAACTTGTCCGATAAATGGATCAAACAAGAACAATATGGTCGAAACCACACTTGCAAAGGACCAAATATAGATAAAAGATGGACTTATCACAAGGGGATTATTATTATAACAAGAAGCTTCCATGATAAGTTCCACATCGGGTCCATGGGCATGAACTCAAAGTTCAAGGTCGACTCCCACTTCTCTAATGCACAACCTTCCATTCACTTCTTATTTTTGACAAAGTTGTAGAATTGAAAATTTATCCAAAGAAACGCGAGTAGATATAACCTGCATAATCTTCGGGTTCACACAGTTTGTGGAAGGCATAGGTTCAACCAATCGGGGCATCTTAGGAACACATACCACAAACTTTAGGAATAACTAACTCAAGCTCGGAAGTAGAGCATGATTGACAAAAGCAGGGGATACAATTTACCAAAGGCATTATGTATCCGAGGAAAAGTTCACAAGGTTACTGAATATGAAGGACCCTATTGGATAAAACCCAACAAAGGATCTGGTGGTACACGGAGGATCTAATGTGAGTATCGATACTCGGCCAGAAGAAGAAAAACATGCGAAGAAGTCAGATTATAGAAACAACTGACTAATTCAAAGCTCAAGTGCAAAGGAATTATGATTTCCAAAATCAAGGGATCATAAGCAAACGCTCTGACCAAGGATGGTTAAGTTGAATAGACTTAGGGTACAATCGATGGCAATCTGATTGGCCGAGAACCAACTCATGTTCGAGAAGACGTCTGAGCCGGAAAGATAATCTATAAGAATCAACTGATGATTGCGACACAGACATATCAAATCGAAAGACTCAAGATGATAATGACAAAGGACGTCAATGGATACTGCTAGGCATATGGAATTAACCAGAGTGTAGGCAGGTAAGACTTTCTAGAGCAATAGGCGACAGAGGTCATCGAAAGCTCGGATTGTACTACCAAGTATCTTACGAAGCATACGAATAATTGGGGTGAATGGATACTCGATAAGAGCAAGTAATTATCCGAAGGGGTATTCATGCGGCAATGACTGCAGGGCAGTAAGCATAAAGGATCCTCAGAACATCGAAGAGTATTTCAAGACATCTTGTAACAACAAGAGCAACTGGGGATGAAGGTATGAAGGACAACATAGGTAGTTATACATAAGGATTTATCGGTGTTAGGGATTGCAACGACGAATGACACAAGGGTCTCGAGAAAACTTCGGAGAGTATCTTCGGAAACTTCTGGTGCACCAATTAATCATCTGGAGTGAGGGGCTCTCCGGGAGAAAGTATTTACGAGAACCTAGAGCTGTTAGCAAAATCAGTTAACCAGAATGGAAGAGAGATCAGATTCCCAAAGTATAGACGAGGAATAAAAGATCCTAATACCACCCAATTGGCGACGTGGGGCCGTCAGCCATGTTAGTAAAACAATTTTTCAAAGACTAGACCCAACTTCGGCCAAGGAGTTGAAAGGGGGATCCTGCAGGCAGTCGGCTCTGATACCAACTTGTGATGCCCCCGATTCAATCGTACACTAATCATACATGCAAATGTGTATGATCAAGATCAGGGACTCACGGGAAGATATCACAACACAACTCTAGACACAAATCAAAATAATACAAGCTTTATATTACAAGCCAGGGGCCTCGAGGGCTCGAATACAAGCTCGATACACAAGAGTCAGCGGAAGCAACAATATCTGAGTACAGACATAAGTTAAACAAGGATGCCTTAAGAAGGCTAGCACAAAAGCAACACGATCGAAGAGGCAAGGCCTCCTGCCTGGGACCTCCTAACTACTCCTGGTCATCGGCGGTCTCCATGTAGTAGCATCCATCCGCGGTGGCATCTGGCTCCAGGGATCCACCATCTGGTTGCGTCAACCGGAAAGAAGAAAGAAGGGGGAAAAGGGGTAGCAAAGCAACCGTGAGTACTCATCCAAAGTACTCGCAAGCATCAGATCTATACTAAGTATGCATTGGTATCAAATGGAAGGGTTGTATCTGTGGACTGAACTGCAGAATGCCAGAATAGAGGGGGGATGCCTAGGCTATCGAAGACTAGCATCTTCAAGTAGCTCCAAGCATCTTGCAGCATGTAGAAGAGTAAAGAATAGCAGTTTAATTAACAAACATGTTGTAACATTAATGCCCAGAGATCCTTCCTCGACTCCCTGCGAGAAAGCAATCCCGGAGCCACATATTGAAGTGTCCATTTGTAGTTGTATAAGACCAGGATACAAGTCTGAACGTCCATTACTGTGGACACGGTATTCGAATATATGTCTTCCTTGCAGGGGTGCACCACGTTACCCAACACGCTCGATCACTCTGGCCGGACACACCTTTCTGGGGTCAATGCCCGGCCTTGAAAGATCAACACGTCGCAGCCCTACCTAGGCTTAGCAGAGAGGTCCCCGTCGGTCTACATCCTAAGCACTCCAGGGTCTGGGCCAATCGCCTGTTGCACTCCAGGTCATTGTGCGCAAGGGGATACCAGCACCACCCGTGAAGTGGATGGCACGATCCGGCCCGGCCACAATGCTGAACTGGACGTCTGACAAAACTTCGGCTGATACTGCAACGTCGAGGCCCATAATTATTCTCGCATGGTGGTTAGTGCATAAAGGCCAAAGGCCAACTCAGAACAAATATCCAAACCATAGTGTATTATTAGCTTGCGGAGACGAGCAGAGACTCACGATCGAAAGTGACCCCGTCGTCCCGTCTCGTGGACTTACGACAAGGGCCTAGAATGCCCGGCCGTGCGACGTCATTATCTTGCGGGTGCTCTCCGGGCCCGCCCGACTTTCACCAAGGTCTCAAGTAAAGTCAAGGTAACTGTGCGTCCAGACATCAAGTGGAAAACCCGAGGAATCACCCCCGGTGGATTCCACTCAATGTAATCATCAAGGTGAACGTAAGAGGGACCACCCTCGAGGTTCACACTTGAGGTGTTGAACGACAGAGCCGTATCGGGAATGGTGAAAGAGGAAATCACCCTCGATGACCATGACCGAATAGATACACTACAAAATTATCATCAGGAGTGCATTATGAGGGATCACCCTCGGCACTCGATAGTAGCTCTGCAGAGTCGAGCAACTAAAGGGGCGTGATGTGATGTGAGGTGTCAGGCTCTGGTCGTCGATCACGTCGATCGAGGCGTCGATGACGAAGCAGGGGCAACAAGGACATGTGGGGGTCACTCATAGATAACTAGCCAACCTATACTAAGCAGTTTAGGATAGGCAAGTAGGTAACAATAAGCAGGTACAAAAGCAGGCTATGCATCAGAATAGGAGCAAACAATAACAATAGCAAAATCGAATGCAAGCATGAGATAATGGAATGGACGATATCGGGATGATCAAAGGGGGGGCTTGCCTGGAAGCTCCGATGAAAGGTAAGAAGGGTCGTCGTCGACGTAGTCGACCACAGTGGCATCAGCAACGGTCTTGGGGTCTACCGGAGAGAATAGGAAGGAGAAACAGTAAATACAAGAAAACAGATGCACGACATGAGAATAAGCGGTGCTAGGGGGTGTTCTAACGCAGTGCTACACGATACTGGCGAAGGGGGAGAACATCCAGGAATGTTTCCCCGAAGTTTGGCATTTGCAGACAGCTCGAACGGAGGGGGAATGTTGCACGTTTGCTATGCTAGGGACGTGTGGCAGACGAATGGACTGCTTATTCTGATTCGTCTCGTCGTTCTGAGCAACTTTCATGTATAAAGTATTTTCATCCGAGTTACGGATATTTTTCTATGTTTTTTTTAAGTTTTACCAATATTTAGGAATTACTGGAATTATTATATTTAATTAAACCGAATTTACCAAGTCAAAATGACTTGTCAAAGTGAACAGCGTTGGTGGGGTCCCACATGTCAAAATTTTATTAAATTTCTAAACAGATTTGTCTAATCTAATTAGGGGGCCCACTTGTCATTGGCTAGCAATTAAACTAACTAGAAATTATCTCCTAAGCTAATTCATACGGGCCGGCCAGTGGTGGCTGTACACACACGTACACCACACATGCTTAGGCATGGTCACGGCCATGTCCATAAACAGCAACAAGTAGCAGCATCTAGGAGCAGCAAACCTAGCGTCCAGCAGCAGCTAGAGCAGCGGCGGCGGCTACACAGTAGAGTAGTAAGCAGCAGCGTCGGTAGTAGAGGCAACAGGCAGAGCTAGCAGCGGTAGTAGTTTATAGCAGCACAGCAAGAAAGTAGCAGCAGCCAGCGGCAGCAGCAAACGGAGCAGCAGTGCAGGCACGCACACGCAGCAGGGACGGGCGAGCACGGGACAGCAGCAGCGGACAGCAGACAGCACGGGGAACAGCGACAGCAAGCACGCGCACGTACGCATACGTGGTGGTTCGGGCTCGACGGAGATGGCGGCCTACGGCGTCCAAATCGAAGGAGTAAAAGGGGGTCCCGAGGGAGAAGCTCACCCCGGTTCTCAGGGACGAGGTTAGAAGGTCGGAGGCGGCCCGAAGCAGTGGCAACGACGACGAGTTGGTGACGTCCGCGGCGGAGAAGGGCTCGATGGCGAGCGCACGGACCGTCCCGGCTTGAGCTGGCCCTCGGAACGGACGGATCCGGCCGCGGCGGACCTCCTGGACGTGCTCCCGCGCGCCGGAGACGACGGTGACCGCGACGATGACGGCGAGGGGCGTCGGGCGCGAGTGGCAGAGGGAGAGGGGGCGCGAGGGGATCGGGGTTAAGGTTCCAGGGGAAAGGGGGCGCTCGGGGTCGGCTAAATAAGCAGGAGGGGGGCCCCGATGGCCGCCACCGCGGCCATGGCGCCGTGGATGGCCGCCACGGTAACCCTCCTCCCTGTAGCGAAGGGGACGAGCGGGGGTGTGGCTGGGCCGGCCAGGTGGTTGTGGCCAGATGGGCCACCAGGCCCACTAGGGGAGGGAAGTTTTCTTTTCCCTTTCACATTTTAAAAACGTTTTTTTTATCTACTGTTTTCTATTAAAATATAAAAATAAATGAGTTTTGATAGATATAAGACTTGTCACATAAAACAAGCACATTATTTTAGGAGTCACAAAAGCATGAGGCCAAAAGGAGTTGTCTAACCATTTATAGAAATTGGAAAGGCCAACTTTAAATGTTGCTGGACCACTAAATAAAATTCCAGGGGCACTTTGGGAATCCAAAAGAGGTTAGTTCCAACATGAGAAATATCCAGCGATTATTTGCCACACTTTGAACATTTTATTTTGCATGTTCGAGAAATTTGAATTTTGGGCTTTAATTTGAATTTGAGTTTGAACAAAGATTTGGATCAATCAAGGATTAGCAACAGTAATGTGATGACAAGGCACCATTAATGGAGGATTACTGTAGCTTAATTATCCGGACGTCACATAGGGATTCAGCTTGTACTCAGACAACAAACTGATCCAATTTTTTCAGTAATATAAGTGATGGACAGTGCCTTCGTTACTGACACGACATAAGAAGTGAAACCTGCAAAAATAGCCATCGTAGAGCAAACCAAACGGTTTATTCTGTGATGAATGTCATATGGCAAAACCTGCATCGTAAAATTGCAGAAAAAGAAAGAAAACATGACATTAAATCAATAAGATTTAGACAGTAAATTAATAAGATTTACTTGATGTGACACGAGTGAATCCTTACCAGGAAATCACTATGTTGAAGTACTAAAGAGAAGATTGATCGTCCAACTACGGGTGGCATGCAGGGCCCCGCCTACTCCCACAAGCAAGACAGTCCAAAGGTCGTGAAAAATCGTATGGACCGAACATCCATGGGACTGGAAATCCTGGTGGGTGCGATAAACCCTGCAATGCATACAGATATTGGAGTGTAACCATAATTGATAAACCGTCCTCACAAAAAAGATGATCTGGATACTTCAAAATATACAGACTGAATTGAGTGGACAGACATTAACATAGACCGTTCTCAGGACTGACCACACACCAAAAGCGGCAGTACTAATAAACAATACAGGGTTCACAAACACAAATCCAGTACTGAACAATAGTACTTACTACAGACAAGCAAAGTTGCACTAATTAAACTCTGCAGACTATTTCTTGCCACCGACCTACCGGATGAACCCCGCATAACTGACTAGGCCATGGACTTCGTGAGAGATGTCTACATGCACCATCACCATCTTGTCAACCTTGGAGTACCTAACAGAGTGGTCTTTCCACTCATAAACATGATGATGAAGACATGCCACATCAGATTTGTTGGGAAGCTTTACAAGAACCACACCCTTCATATCGAAGGCACGACCAGGAAATTGTTGTGGTCAAGTACAGCCTCGAGAACACGCCTGATAACAATGCTACAGGAAAACACTAGTTTAGGACACGAGGTGACAAGGACACATGAGTTGGATAGTTTAGCAGTAGAACTCATCATCAGGTCTTCCAGTTCACACGGCATGACTTTGAGAACTTCATCTCCATCGCGGACCTGGTTCTAATTCAAACTGAAACCATATTTTATTACTACCCCCGTTTAGAAATATAAGATGATTTTTGATATTATACTCCATATATGACTACATATACGCACATAAATGAGTGAACAAAGACACTAGAACATGTCTTCAAAGGCATGAGAGCAGAGGGATTACTTGCAATATCCATAACACAAGTTACTGAGCAAATATACCCTCTTCAAAGGTAGCATTGATGTTCATAAAGTACTCCCTCTGTCCCAAAATTGATACATCCGTATCTAGACAAATCTAAGACAAGAAATTTGGGATAGAGGGAGTAGTTGAAAGTAATCTATAAGAAATCAGTGTCAACCTCTCGCATGTTTTGGTCAAAAGAGGAATTTAGAACCGTCATTTGGCACACTAAAATCACATGCAAAATCACCCAGAAAGTTGTACTACTAGTACTAGTACTACGTGTTAGATGAAAAAACACGATCAAGATCGAGAAAAAGATCGTCAACAAGAGACATTACCTCTAATTGCTTAATGAGGGATCCCGGAGAGGGGGGCTTGGACAGGGTGATGGCTTTGAGCTTGTCTGCGGTAGTCTCGGTGGGCTGCTTGCGCTTCTTCGTACCATGAGCCTCGACGGTTTTGGCCAGAGCCATAGACATCACGTCGGCCAGTGCTCCAGCGTCCATCCAAGAGAGGAAGCTGAGAGAGAAGAGTGAAAGGAGGAACGAGATGAGGGAGAAGCGAAGCGACTGGGGGTTTTCTTCAAGAGGGGAAGCTTAGAGAGAAGAGTGAAATGATGGTTGCTTTGTCCGTCCAACTTACTGCTGGAAAGGAGGGGGTTTTGTGATTTGACGGCTCATTGGGCATTACTGTGGCGCTTCGATCGGGGTAGTCTACCTTCACTCTACTACAAAGTAATTTAGTGCATGGCTAGTGGACCCAGGTGCTGGCTATCCCACACGTCGGCGAAAGTGAGTAATTTAGTGCATGGCTGGAGGAGGATCCGCACGGTAGAGCGTGTCCACAGTTTTTCTGAAGAAAAAAATGATTACAACAAGCGTTTCCACTCTTACGATGGAGGAATGCGAAACACGGCAGCCACTTGAACATACACAGTGCTCCTACTACTAGGCATGTGCCGTGGTTCATACGTCAGTACTACACAATCTTGTTGCTAGTGTAGTAAGATATGACGATAACAAATGATGTTGTGCGCATTCAACTAGACAACTACTCCTATATGTAACATAGTACCGCTTTTTCGACTGTCCGGTCGAGAATGAACGGTGAGATCAATGTTAACAGAACTAGGACAACGCACAGAGAGTACGGTGCTACAGTACTCCATGAAACATGAACCATATGAAGCACGAATAGTGTTAGGCAGGGTGTATGAAGGGTGCACGGGATGGGAGCAAAAGTTCCCTTCTCGACCCACTTTTGGGTGTTTGGCAGAGTGCATGAAGGGTGCATGAGTCCACACTAGTGGGTTAACAAAAATACACGAAGAGGAAACAACTATATTGAGATGAGAATGCAACCAAACACACCCACACGCTTTGTGCTACAGTGACTGATCTGCACCGTCTGAGTTTGATCCAACGGTCATGTTGCGCCGAGACATGGACATGCCCATGCAGAGGGAGCCTAAACACCACCGAAGTCCCTCTGCTTCTCGAGGTGCATGACGTCTGTGATGCAGGGTGCAACCGCCCGCAGAGCCCGCTCCTGGTCGACGGGAGCCAGCTCGCAAAGACGGCGTCCAATGGCACGAATGGATTCCGGTGACGGATCCCTGAAAGGATTCGCCCGGCAACGGCGACGGCAACCCACAACCCCTCCTTGTCCAGCTCAGCCCCCACCATCACGTGGAGATGGCTCAGCTCCTCGGAGATATAGGTGAAGAAGGAGACCAGGTCAGGAAGCCGTAGCTCATTGAAGTCGACCGGGTGGTCGAACAAGTTTAACTCGACGGTCGGCATCGTCGCGCTGGCACGACAGTAGGCATCGCGCAGCCGCAACACGTGTGTGGCAACTTGGTTCACCAAGTGGCTGAGGTAGTCCTTGACCTCCTCATGATTGGCCCGCTCGCGCTCCAGCCGGCTCCCCTGATGGCGTATCGTATCTCCCGCTTTCTGCAGCAATGCCACGGACGCCTTGAGCATCTTTGTGGTGGACGCCTGCCGCTTTTGAAGCTCCATGAACTCCTGCACATAACGGAGGAGCATGGCACTCCTCTCCTCCTTGAGCTCACGGAGCTCCACGTCCTTGGCCCTGAGCTCCGCATCCTTGGCATGGAGCTCCTGTGTCAGGTGCCTCACCTCGGACTCCGTGATCTGCTACGCCGCCATGGCACCAGGTAGAAGAAATGGGGATAGGAAGCAAAGGGGGCGAAATGGCTGAAAGGCAATGCAATCTACGGGAAGGTGGAGGGAGCCAGCCGAGGAGCGGGGAATCTTTTGGTTTTCACCACGGTAAAACACCAGTCGACGAGTTCTCACATCAAGCAGCAGTGGGTTTTACAGGCGGAGTCATCGTGACTAATTGCTGCCGTGCCTGCTCCCGTCAATCAAAAAAATAAAAATCCTACCGCGCCTGCTGCCGTCAATCAAAAAATTAAAAATCGGGCCGCACCCAAACACTAGAGCAACGTCGTGGTGGATATTTAAATTTACCTGCCGGCAAGTAGATAAAAAAAGGGGTGAAAAAACAAATGTGGCGGCGGCCTAGCTAATCGGTCGAACTAGCCCAACTAGCTAGCCACCATGCTTCACTGATGTACTCGGCGGGAAAGTTGGTCTTTCGTGATACTCGGTGGGAAAGTTGGTCTTTCGTGATTTGGCGACTCATTTACTTGCTTCAGCGCTACGACCGAGGAGGACCCTGAAAATGCGCGGTAGGGCGTCCCATGTCAGGAAGAATATATGCGTGCACCACCGGGGAGGACCCCGAAACCGCGCGGTAGGGTGTGCCACGTCTCGACACGGAAGAAAAATGTGTGTGGAAAAATATATTGTATCAGACGTCGGCAGTAACTCTAGTACCTATGGTTCGAACATGGGACCCAGCCAGTCGGCCAAAAACACGCCACTAGCCACACAACTTCATCATGCAAACGTGGCACGGAGGATAGATGTGGTTAGCTCCGTCTCGACCAGCCACAACGTCTCTTGTTCCAGACAATTATTCTATTTTCCAAGCTTTTTTTAAGTTGTAATAACACCACGGTAAGCTAGCGCTGCTCTTCGTGTGTGCCCGTGCAAAGGTTAGACGATGGAGAGAAGAGAGATTGAGATCGCAGACCTGGGACCCACCAATAAGTGAGTCAACGTTCATGCACGTGTTGACGAGGCACTCCCTCTACTTTACTCCATGTAATACTGTATAAAATCAAGTTATGGGACAAAGCCAACAACCATTGTTGTTTCAGGCTATCGACTTACGCTTTGTAGTCCAGGTTGCCAGTTCGAATCTCATCTTTCAGATTTGTTAGTTTTAGGTCCAAATTTGATTAATGACAAGTGGGACCCCTGTGTGTTGTTCCGATATTTCAGTGTAGGATGGTTTTTTTGAACAAACACTTTGCGCGGTTAGACAAGTAACGACACGAGTTACACGTATTTTTGCAAGTTTACGAACAAAAATGATAGCGGCATAGAATATCACATCCACCCCGCAGCTTAGATGTTATGGTGATACGAGTTTTTACACCGTTGGAAGTGAGATCCAATGGCTTGGGAGTAGTCTTTATAATTATGTGCAATTTCCAAACTCTCCAAAGGTTTTTTGCAAATAAAACATTCAAGCCTCATGTGTGCCGCTGCATCTTCGATCCAACGGCTCCCCATTGCTCATATTAGGTCCTCCCCGTACCTTAATTACCCGCATCTAGGTCGTATGAGCATCTAGGTCGTATGATCAGTGATCATATGGCACATACGTAGTACTTGTACTTTCTGCGCATTTCCCAAACTCTATCTGCTGTATATTGCAAAAACATTCAAACCTCCTACTGTGGGTCGTTAGATCTCAGTGAACTCGTATCACCATAGAATCTACGGTGCGGGAGCACCTCATATTCTCCCGTGCGAGAAAACATAAGGTGCTATCGTAGCTTGGATGCTACGGTGATACGAGTTTCGAGGTCGTTTGATCTGAGATCCAATGGCATCTAAGCAGTCTTTGTGCTTGTAAGCAGTGGCCGAACTCTTTTGGGACTTTTCTACAAAAAATCATTCGAACCACCGAGGAGGTGTTGGGTCACAAATCCAATGGCTCCAAAGAGCTTGTATCACCAAAGCATGTAAGGTGTGGTAGCACATGATATTCTTACATATAGGAGAATATGATGTCCTCCTTCATCTTAGATGCTACGGTGATACAACCTTCGAGGTCGTTGGATATGGGATCCAAGGGCATCTGAGTAGTTTTTGTACAAATTGTGTGCAATTCTCAAACTCATCAAGGTTTCCTGCAAAAATATTTAGACACATCATGTGAGCTCTTATATCTCAGATCTACAAGCTCCAAGCAACTCGTATCGACATATAGCATCTAAGGTATGGGGGCACATGATATTCTCCCGGGGAGGAGGGGTGGGGGTGCACAACCAATCGGTGGTTGGGAGGGTGGGAACAAATATAATCTAAACAACCCTAAACTGAGCTCTACAATTTTATCTAAGGTCGAGGGGTTGACCCCCGACAATCATAGCTTCGCCTAAACACAACATTTGCATGTACTGTAGTACTAGACTTAATATTGATGTTTCAGTTTCATGTTCATTTTAAGTATTGAACTGAGGACCATGCATGTCTTACATTTTACTCCCTTCGTTCCTAAATATTAGTCTTTTTAGAGATTTCAAATGGACTGGCACATATGGATGTATATAGACATATTTTAGAGTCTAGATTCACTCATTTTGCTCCGTATGTAGTCACTTGTTGAAATCTCTAAAAGATTAATATTTAGGAATAGAAGGAGTATTTTTGAATTCATGTCATACATGCATGGTTTGGAAAAATAGATGCACTATACTTATTGGATTGATGTTGTGTTCGTGCGTGTGTGTGTCTCTCTGTGTGTGTGGTCATATGCTTGATAGATACAAAGTTTTCTCACCTCCATATTGTTCATCTTTTAAATTTGAATTTGAATTGGAAAACTTACTAGGGATACCATGAAATGTGAAATCCACGTTGAGCTCACTATATCACAAACTCACTCTAATTCAACAACTCGTCATAAATCAATTACCACATTGAGATTAGTATTTGAAAGGAAAATACGGGTATTGTAATACACGTAGATTCGTTCGACAATTTAAAAGGTTCCTTTCGTATTCTTGAATGGTAGGACCCAATGGCGTACCAGCCAGACCTTCGCTCGTGTTGATCCAAAAATAAAAAATAAAAATAAAAAAACAGGCTCATGTCCTTCGGTGGCGTGCGTGGTACCCACATTAGGCAACCCCAACCAGTCGAGCCTCAACATTTCAAGTCAAAATATCTGGCGGCTAGAATTCCAGCCCTAGGAAATTCCCCTCATGTCCCCCGTCCATAATGACTACCTGTCAGGACCCCGACTCAATGCCACATCAATCTAGCATGTAACACCTCAAATCACTTTGCGGCCTCACGCACGGTATTCCCACGGGTGTTGCCTTACCTTTGCCCGGGACCGTTTGCGCCTTTTGGCACACGTATATGATAGTGTCGCTAGCATCCATATGATAGGGAGCCCAGGCTGACATGGCTAGTCGTAAACCCAAAGTGGCACAGACTTAGAGGGACAGGCATCCATGACCCAGCATCGAACATGTCGGTCATTAGCGAGTGAATCCAGGCTGTAGCATTGGGCTAGCAGGACTCCGGTGAACCAGGCTGTAGCGGGCTAACAGGACTCCGGTATTCATCGCGTGACATTTCCCCGAAGGGACAGACACAGGAACGAAGAAGGACACATGCCGGCCAACCTAAGTGTTCCGGAGCAGTAGCAAGATACCATGGCTCGGTGGAGACACTAGGAGACATTTCCCGGTAAGAGGGGCTACTAAGGATAAACAACTAGATAGTCAGATCCCACACATACCAAGCATTTCAATAATATACACACAATATGCTCGATATGTGCAAATACAACATGGCATCACAACATGACTCTACGACTCAAGTATTTATTCATTAGGCTCCGAGGAGCGAGATATTACAAACATGGGTCTCACGACCCAACATTCAGAGCATACAAGTCAAAACACGAGCGGAAGCTATCATGTCTGAGTACAGACATCTATAAATGAAAAAGGCTGAGAAGCCTGACTGTCTACCAGATCCTGCCGAGGGCACAACATCGTAGCTGAGGTAACAAGCTAAACGTCGAAGTCCACGCGGAACTACTAGTGAGACTGAAGTCTCTCTGCAAAAACATAAAATAGGCAAACATGAGTACAACTGTACCCAGCAAGACTTACATCAGAACTAACTACATATGCATCATTATCACAAAGGGGAGGGTGGGGTTTAACTGCAGCAAGCCAGCTTTGACTCGGTGGCTATCCTGAACTACGACTGCAAGTAACTCTTTTGAGGTGGCGCACACGAGTCCACATATTCACCATATCAATACACCACTATGGATCCGCTCCCGTCTCCCTATGAGAACGCCATCCATAGCACTCACGCTTATCTTGCGCATTTTAAAGTATCCACTTTCACTTGTCTATGAACTGTTATAAGCAACCCAGATGTCCTTTTCCGCGGACACGGCTATTCTAATAGATGATGTTAACCCTGCAGGGGTGTACTTCTTCACACACGCTCTCACCACTTACCGCCGTTTACACGACATGTACTCGGCAACCTTCAAGCGGAAGCCCAACGTGGGTGTCGGCCACGGCCTACCTAAACACCCAAGTCTCTAGTCCAGGTTTATCGCCTATTCGGGTTCCATCCATGAGGAGATCCGGCCGGGGTTTCGCTCACAGCCCCAAACGATGTGAACAGGGTTCCGAGACACCAAACGGGCACCCGGTATACCCGGCCACGTGCCTATCGCATCACAGCCCACCCCTCCGGTCAGCGCTGCCCACGGCCTCCAGCATACTACGAACACCAGAAACTACTTGCAACTCCTGGACAGAGGACAAGGGTGGTCAAGAAGCCGAGAGGGTCCATTGGTTTCGGGCCCAATGCATGGTAGTAGCTAAATCATGGATCACAAACACAGAACTCAGTTCCTGAGGACGGCTGCAATGAGACAACCCACCATGTACTCCTACATGGCCTCTCATCGCTACCTTTACCAAATCGTGTTCACACACTTAGCTCACACACAGTAGGACATGTACAGACACCTCTGATTCACCCCCGATGAATCAGACCTGACTCAACTCTAAGCAGTAGCAGGCATGACAAACAAGCATGAATGAGTAGGCACAACAGGGCTCAAACAACTCCTACTCATGCTAGTGGGTTTCATCTATTTACTATGGCAATGACAGGTCATACAGAGGATAAAGGGGTTCAACTACCGCAACAAGTAACAGTTGAATCGTTGTTGTCCTAATGCAATAAAAGAGAGCAGGAGCGAGAGAGTAGGATTGTATCGGAATGAACAAGGGGTTTTTGCTTGCCTGGCACTTCTGAAGATACTATAGTTCTTCATCGGTGTCATCGAACTCGTCGTCGGAACCACGTCTATCGAGAGGGGACAAACACCGGCAACTGAGGAAAAACACAATCAATGCAATGCACAATATGATGCATGATCATGACATGGCAATATGATGTGGTTTGATCTAATGCAACTAGCAGCAGGTTAAATGGAGTTGGTTTGAACCCTAGGTTCAAATTCAAACTCCACATAAGGCATTAAAAATGCCATTTATTCAAATTGTTGTATACAGAAGATTTAAGTTGTTCAAACATGCATGAAAATGGTAGAGATGGATAGATTGGATTTTTCTGATCATTTTTCATATATAATTTGTTTGATTTGGAGTCACGGTTGAATTACTACGATTTTTAGAAGTTTTAGCTATTTTCTGAAATAAATAAATCGTTTAGATTTATTTAAAATCCAGAAAAGGGTTTACTGCGTCAGCATGATGTTGGCATGACGTCAGCAGGTCAACAGGGGCTGGTCCGGGTCAAACCTGACTAGCGGGGTCCACTGGTCAGTGGCACAACTAATTAACCAAGTTAATTATCCTTAAGTTAATTCTAACTAAACTGTTTGTGGGGCCGGGGCCCACTAGTCAGCGACTAATCAGCTAACTAACATACGTTAATTAGTGTTAAACTAATACTAACTAAAAATGTCAGGGGGTGGCCCACACGTCAGTGACACATGGGGAAGGTCAAACCATGGTCAAACCCGGGTCAACTCGCCGGAGTTGATCCGCGGCTCGTCGCCGGCGGAGCCAGAGACGGCGGAGGGGTGCGGGTTTCCTCCTCCGGCGACCAAATGGCCGGCGGAGGGCGTCTACGTGACACGGGCGCTCGTCCGCGTCGAGTAGTGGCAGCGGCTGGGCCTAAGATGGCCGGAGTCGTCACCAGCGTCGACCGTGGCGGTCGCCGGAGCTCGAGCGAGCTCGGGGTCGATGCTACGGTGGCCGGGGAGGCTCGTGCGAGGCACCTATGTGCTCTATGCAGCGCGGGGAGAAAGCCGAGCACGACAGCCGGGCCACTAGGTGGCCGGAGGCACGTCGGCGGCGGTCACAGGCAGCGGCGGGTTTCGGTCATCGGCAAAACAGCGACTAGAACTAGCAAAGGTCGCGGAGACAAGGGGAAAACGGTGTAGAAGCTCACGGGGATCGTGTAGGGCTGGTCGGCGAGCTCGGGGAGGGGCCGGAGCAGGCGGGGCGGTGATGGCGATCTCGGCGGAACGAGGTTGAAGAAGACGGCGTGGCCGGCGTTCGAGGGCATCCGATGGGGCATGACTCGGTGAGAAGGTCGAGGACGAAGTGGCAGAGCTTCTGGGCGCGTCGGTGAGGCGTGGGGTGGCCGGTGGCCGTGCTATGGCGAGCGGCAGCGACGGCAACTCTCGGGTGAGCTCGGGGAAGAGAGTCAGGGGAGGGAGAGAGGGTGCAGCGAGTGAGGGAGAGGAGTGAGGGGACACGGGGCGTCGTCATGGCGTCGCTAGGAGGGCCGGGGAAGCAAGAGGTGGTGCGCACGTGCCCACGCGCGGCGACCACACGCGCTCCTGCCAGTAGGCAGGAGGTTGAAGACGGTGGGGGCGACTGCTGGGCTGGGCCAACAGTGCTGGGCCGCAGCTGGGCCGCCAGGTAGGTTAGGTAGGTGGCCTGGTGGCCTTCTCTCCCTCTCTTTATTATTTGTTTCAGTTTTTCTAATTTCTGCTACTGTTTTGCAAATAAAATACTAACCAAAACACTTTGGTTTATTCTGTAAATTTTTGTGAGGAATATTTGAACTATTTTCAAACCACACAACAAATTTTAGAATATTTAGAGCAACCAATATTTAATGGTAATTTTAAACTCCAACTCAAAATCATAATGATTTAATTCAATGACCAAAATGTCCTGGAAAAAATATGCATCATCTCTGGTAGAGGCTTTCACCTTTTTCCATAAATCATGAACATTTAAAAAGGATATTTTGAGGTCATTGAGAATATTTTGGTTGAACCTATTTGAATTTCATTTGCGCTAGGGTTTATCAATCCCCATTTCAAGTTTATTTAAATTGTAAACATGATGACAAGAGAAACAAGCAAAGGCAGCAGGGGCTGAGCTAGGGTTGTGACAACTGAAGGAAATATGCCCTAGAGGCAATAATAAAGTTATTATTTATTTCCTCATATCATGATAAATGTTTATTATTCATGCTAGAATTGTATTAACCGGAAACATAATACATGTGTGAATACATAGACAAACATATAGTCACTAGTATGCCTCTACTTGACTAGCTCATTAATCAAAGATGGTTATGTTTCCTAACCATAGACATGTGTTGTCATTTGATTAATGGGATCACATCATTAGAAGAATGATGTGATTGACATGACCCATTCCGTTAGCCTAGCACTTGATCGTTTAGTATACTGCTATTGCTTTCTTCATGACTTATACATGTTCCTGTAACTATGAGAAATATGCAACTCCCGTTTACCGGAGGAACACATTGGGTACTACCAAACGTCACAACGTAACTGGGTGATTATAAAGGAGTACTACAGGTGTCTCCGAAGGTACATGTTGAGTTGGCGTATTTCAAGATTAGGTTTTGTCACTCCGATTGTCGGAGAGGTATCTCTGGGCCCTCTCGGTAATACTCATCACTTAAGCCTTGCAAGCATTATAACTAATAAGTTAGTTATGAGATGACGTATTACAGAACAAGTAAAGAGACTTGCCGGTAACGAGATTGAACTAGGTATTGGATACCGACGATCAAATCTCGGGCAAGTAACATACCGATGACAAAGGGAACAACGTACGTTGTTATGCGGTTTGACCGATAAAGATCTTCGTAGAATATGTAGGAACCAGTATGGGCATCTAGGTCCCGCTATTGGTTATTGACCGAGAAGGGTTCTAGGTCATGTCTACATAGTTCTCGAACCCGTAGGGTCCGCACGCTTAACGTTACGATGACAGTTTTATTATGAGTTTATAAGTTTTGATGTACCGAAGTTTGTTCGGAGTCCCGGATGTGATCACGGACATGACAAGGAGTCTCGAAATGGTCGAGACATAAAGATTGATATATTGGACGGCTATATTCGGACACCGGAAATGTTCCGGGTGATTTTGGAGAAAACCGGAGTGCCGGAGGGTTACCGGAACCCCCCCCCCCCCGGAGAATTAATGGGCCACATGGGCCTTAGTGGGAAGAGAGAGGGGCGGCCAGGAAGGGCCGCGCGCCCCCTCTCTCTGGTCCGAATTGGACTAGGAGGGGGGGCGCCCCCCTCTTTCCTTCCCCTCCTCTCCCCTTCCTTCCCCTCCTAGTAGGAGTAGGAAAGGAGGAGTCCTACTCCTACTAGGAGGAGGACTCCTCCTCCTGGCGCGCCCAACAAGGGCCGGCCGGCCTCCCCCCTCCCTCCTTTATATACGGGGGCAGGGGGCACCCCATAGACACACAAGTTGATCTACGGATCGTTCCTTAGCCGTGTGCGGTGCCCCCCTCCACCATATTCCACCTCGGTCATATCGTCGCGGAGTTTAGGCGAATCCCTGCGCCGGTAGAACATCATCTTCGTCACCACGCCATCGTGCTGACGGAACTCTTCCCCGAAGCTTTGCTGGATCGGAGCCCGGGGATCGTCATCGAGCTGAACGTGTGCTGAACTCGGAGGTGCCATACGTTCGGTGCTTGGATCGGTCGGATCGTGAAGACGTACGACTACATCAACCGCGTTGTCATAAACGCTTCCGCTTACAGTCTACGAGGGTACGTGGACGAACACTCTCCTCTCTCGTTGCTATGCCATCACCATGATCTTGCGTGTGCGTATGCTTTTTTTTGAAATTACTACGTTCCCCAACAGTGGCATCCGAGCCAGGTTTTATGCGTAGATGTCGTATGCACGAGTAGAACACAAGTGAGTTGTGGGTGATATAAGTCATACTGCTTACCAGCATGTCATACTTTGGTTCGGCGGTATTGTGAGATGAAGCGGCCCGGACCGACATTACGCGTATGCTTACGCGAGGCAGGTTTCACCGCTATGAGCAGTCGTTGCTTAAAGGTGACCGGCGGGTGTCTGTCTCTCTCACTTTAGTTGAATCGAGTGTGGCTACGCCCGGTCCTTGCAAATGTTAAAACAGCACCAACTTGACAAACTATCGTTGTGGTTTTTGATGCGTAGGTAAGAATGGTTCTTGCTAAGCCCGTAGCAGCCACGTAAAACTTGCAACAACAAAGTAGAGGACGTCTAACTTGTTTTTGCAGGGCATGTTGTGATGTGATATGGTCAAGACGTGATGCTATATTTTATTGTATGAGATGATCATGTTTTGTAACCGAAGTTATCGGCAACTGGCAGGAGCCATATGGTTGTCGCTTTATTGTATGAAATGCAAACGCCCTGTAATTGCTTTACTTTATCACTAAGCGGTAGCGATAGTCGTAGAAGCAATAGATGGCGTAACGACAACGATGCTATGATGAAGATCAAGGTGTCGCGCCGGTGACGATGGCGATCACGACGGTGCTTCGAAGATGGAGATCACAAGCACAAGATGATGATGGCCATATCATATCACTTATATTGATTGCATGTGATGTTTATCCTTTATGCATCTTATCTTGCTTTGATTGACGGTAGCATTTTAAGATGATCTCTCACTAAAATTATCAAGAAGTGTTCTCCCTGAGTATGCACCGTTGCCAAAGTTCGTCGTGACCAGACACCACGTGATGATCGGGTGTGATAAGCTCTACGTCCATCTACAACGGGTGCAAGCCAGTTTTGCACACGCAGAATACTCAGGTTAAACTTGACGAGCCTAGCATATGCAGATATGGCCTCGGAACACGGAGACCGAAAGGTCGAGCGTGAATCATATAGTAGATATGATCAACATAGTGATGTTCACCATTGAAAACTACTCCATCTCACGTGATGATCGGTTATGGTTTGGTTGATTTGGATCACGTGATCACTTAGATGACTAGAGAGATGTCTGTCTAAGTGGGAGTTCTTAAGTAATGTGATTAAATTGAACTTAAATTTATCATGAACTTAGTACCTAATAGTATTTTGCTTGTCTATGTTTGATTGTAGATAGATGGCTCGTGCTGTTGTTCCGTTGAATTTTAATGCGTTCCTTGAGACAGCAAAGTTGAAAGATGATGGTAGCAATTACACGGACTGGGTCCGTAACCTGAGGATCATCCTCATTGCTGCACAGAAAAGTTACGTCCTGGAAGCACCGCTGGGTGCCAGGCCTGCTGCTGATGCAATTGATGACGTTAAGAACGTCTGGCAGAGCAAAGCTGATGACTACTCTATAGTTCAGTGTGCCATGCTTTACGGCTTAGAACCGGGTCTTCAACGACGTTTTGAACGTCATGGAGCATATGAGATGTTCCAGGAGTTGAAGTTAATATTTCAAGCAAATGCTCGGATCGAGAGATATGAAGTCTCCAATAAGTTCTATAGCTGCAAGATGGAGGAGAATAGTTCTGTTAGTGAGCATATACTCAAAATGTCTGGGTATAATAATCACTTGATTCAACTAGGAGTTAATCTTCCGGATGATAGCGTCATTGACAGAATTCACCAATCACTGCCACCAAGCTACAAGAGCTTTGTGATGAACTATAATATGCAAGGGATGAACAAAACTATTCCCGAGCTCTTCGCAATGCTAAAAGCTGCGGAGGTAGAAATCAAGAAGGAGCATCAAGTGTTGATGGTCAACAAGACCACTAGTTTCAAGAAAAAGGGCAAAGGGAAGAAGAAGGGGAACTTCAAGAAGAACAGCAAGCAAGTTGCTGCTCAAGAGAAGAAACCCAAGTCTGGACCTAAGCCTGAAACTGAGTGCTTCTACTGCAAGCAGACTGGTCACTGGAAGCGGAACTGCCCCAAGTATTTGGTGGATAAGAAGGATGGCAAAGTGA
This sequence comes from Triticum aestivum, assembly GCF_018294505.1. Classification (NCBI taxonomy): domain Eukaryota; kingdom Viridiplantae; phylum Streptophyta; class Magnoliopsida; order Poales; family Poaceae; genus Triticum; species Triticum aestivum. Next base: position 159,909,823 of record NC_057795.1, on the reverse strand, counting down.
ACAAAGGTATATGTGATATACATGTTATTGATGTGTACCTAACTAGAGCTCGTAGTTGCACCTGGGTATTTGATACTGGTTCTGTTGCTAATATTTGCAACTCGAAACAAGGACTACGGAATAAGCGAGCACTAGCCAAGGACGAGGTGATGATGCGCGTGGGAAACGGTTCCAAAGTCGATGTGATCGCGGTCGGCACGCTACCTCTACATCTACCTTCGGGATTAGTTTTAGACCTGAATAATTGTTATTTGGTGCCAGCGTTAAGCATGAACATTATATCTGGATCTTGTTTGATGCGAGACGGTTATTCATTTAAATCAGAGAATAATGGTTGTTCTATTTATATGAGTAATATCTTTTATGGTCATGCACCCTTGAAGAGTGGTCTATTTTTATTAAATCTCGATAGTAGTGATACACATATTCATAGTGTTGAAACCAAAAGATGCAAAGTTAATAATGATAGTGCAACTTATTTGTGGCACTGCCGTTTGGGTCATATCGGTGTAAAGCGCATGAAGAAACTCCATACTGATGGACTTTTGGAATCACTTGATTATGAATCACTTGGTACTTGCGAACCGTGCCTTATGGGCAAGATGACTAAAACGCCGTTCTCCGGAACTATGGAGCGAGCAACTGATTTGTTGGAAATCATACATACTGATGTTTGTGGCCCAATGAATGTTGAGGCTCGCGGCGGGTATCGTTATTTTCTCACATTCACAGATGGTTTGAGCAGATATGGGTATATCTACTTGATGAAACACAAGTCTGAAACATTTGAAAAGTTCAAAGAATTTCAGAGTGAAGTGGAAAATCATCGTAACAAGAAAATAAAGTTTCTACGATCTGATCGTGGAGGAGAATATTTGAGTTATGAGTTTGGCCTACACTTGAAACAATGTGGAATAGTTTCGCAACTCACGCCACCTGGAACACCACAACGAAATGGTGTGTCCGAACGTCGTAATCGTACTTTACTGGATATGGTGCGATCTATGATGTTTCTTACTGATTTACCGCTATCATTTTGGGGTTATGCTTTAGAGATAGCCGCATTCACGTTAAATAGGGCACCATAAAAATCCGTTGAGACGATGCCTTATGAACTGTGGTTTGGCAAGAAACCAAAGTTGTCGTTTCTTAAAGTTTGGGGCTGCGATGCTTATGTGAAGAAACTTCAACCAGATAACCTCGAACCTAAATCGGAGAAATGTGTCTTCATAGGATACCCAAAAGAAACTATTGGGTACACCTTCTATCACAGATCCGAAGGCAAGACATTCGTTGCTAAGAATGGATCCTTTCTAGAGAAGGAGTTTCTCTCGAAAGAAGTGAGTGGGAGGAAAGTAGAACTTGATGAGATAACTGTATCTACTCCCTTATTGGAAAGTAGTTCATCATGAGAACCGGTTCCTGTGACTACTACACCAATTAGTGAGGAAGCTAATGATAATAATCATGAAACTTCAGATCAAGTTTCTACTGAACCTCATAGGTCTACCAGAGTAAGATCTGCGCCAGAGTGGTACGATAATCCTATTCTGGAAGTCATGTTACTTGACCATGATGAACCTACGAACTATGAGGAAGCGATGATGAGCCCGGATTCCGCAAAATGGCTAGAAGCCATGAAATCTGAGATGGGATCCATGTATGAAAACAAAGTATGGACTTTGGTTGACTTGCCCGATGATCGGTAAGCCATTGAGAATAAATGGATCTTTAAGAAGAAGACTGACGCTGATGGTAATATAACTGTCTATAAAGCTCGACTTGTTGCAAAAGGTTTTCGACAAGTTCAAGGGGTTGACTACGATGAGACTTTCTCACCCGTAGCGATGCTTAAGTCCGTCCGAATCATGTTAGCTATTGCTGCATTTCATGATTATGAAATTTGGCAAATGGATGTCAAGACTGCATTCTTGAATGGATTTCTAGAAGAAGAGTTGTATATGATACAGCTAGAAGGTTTTGTTGATCCAAAAGGTGCTGACAAAGTGTGCAAGCTCCAGCGTTCCATTTATGGACTGGTGCAAGCATCTCGGAGTTGGAATAAACGCTTTGATAGTGTGATCAAAGCATATGGTTTTATACAGACTTTTGGAGAAGCCTGTATTTACAAGAAAGTGAGTGGGAGCTCTGTAGCATTTCTAATTTTATATGCAGATGACATATTATTAATTGGAAATGATATAGAATTTCTGGATAGCATAAAGGGATACTTGAATAAAAGATTTTCAATGAAAGACCTCGGTGAAGCTGCTTACATATTGGGCATCAAAAATCTATAGAGATAGATCAAGACACTTAATAGGACTTTCACAAAGCACATACCTTGACAAAATTTTGAAAAAGTTCAAAATGGATCAGGCAAAGAAAGGTTTCTTGCCTGTGCTACAAGGTGTGAAGTTGAGTCAAACTCAATGCCCGACCACAGCAGAAGATAGAGAGAAAATGAAAGATGTTCCCTATGCTTCAGCCATAGGCTCTATCATGTATGCAATGCTGTGTACTAGACCTGACGTATGCTTAGCAATAAGCTTGGCAGGAAGGTACCAAAGTAATCCAGGAGTGGATCACTGGACAGCGGTCAAGAACATCCTGAAATACCTGAAAAGGACTAAGGATATGTTTCTCGTATACGGAGGTGACAAAGAGCTAGTCGTAAATGGTTACGTTGATGCAAGCTTTGACACTGATCCGGACGATTCTAAATCGCAAACCGGATACGTGTTTTTATTAAACGGTGGGGCTGTAAGTTGGTGCAGTTCCAAAACAAAGCGTCGTGGTAGGATCTACATGTGAAGCGGAGTACATAGCTGCTTCTGAAGCAGCAAATGAAGGAGTCTGGATGAAGGAGTTCATTACCGATCTAGGTGTCATACCTAGTGCATCGGGACCAATGAAGATCTTCTGTGACAATACTGGTGCAATTGCTTTGGCAAATGAATCCAGATTTCACAAGAGGACCAAGCACATCAAGAGACGCTTCAATTCCATTCGGGACCAAGTCCAAGTGGGAGACATAGAGATTTGCAAAACACATACGGATCTGAATGTTGCAGACCCGTTGACTAAGCCTCTCTCACGAGCAAAACATGATCAACACCAAGACTCCATGGGTGTTAGAATCATTACTATGTAATCTAGATTATTGACTCTAGTGCAAGTGGGAGACTGAAGGAAATATGCCCTAGAGGCAATAATAAAGTTATTATTTATTTCCTCATATCATGATAAATGTTTATTATTCATGCTAGAATTGTATTAACCGGAAACATAATACATGTGTGAATACATAGACAAACATATAGTCACTAGTATGCCTCTACTTGACTAGCTCATTAATCAAAGATGGTTATGTTTCCTAACCATAGACATGTGTTTTCATTTGATTAATGGGATCACATCATTAGAAGAATGATGTGATTGACATGACCCATTCCGTTAGCCTAGCACTTGATCGTTTAGTATACTGCTATTGCTTTCTTCATGACTTATACATGTTCCTGTAACTATGAGAAATATGCAACTCCCGTTTACCGGAGGAACACTTTGGGTACTACCAAACGTCACAACGTAACTGGGTGATGATAAAGGAGTACTACAGGTGTCTCCGAAGGTATATGTTGAGTTGGCGTATTTCGAGATTAGGTTTTGTCACTCCGATTGTCGGAGAGGTATCTCTGGGCCCTCTCGGTAATACTCATCACTTAAGCCTTGCAAGCATTATAACTAATAAGTTAGTTATGAGATGACGTATTACAGAACGAGTAAAGAGACTTGCCGGTAACGAGATTGAACTAGGTATTGGATACCGACGATCAAATCTCGGGCAAGTAACATACCGATGACAAAGGGAACAACGTATGTTGTTATGCGGTTTGACCGATAAAGATCTTTGTAGAATATGTAGGAACCAGTATGGGCATCCAGGTCCCGCTATTGGTTATTGACCGAGAAGGGTTCTAGGTCATGTCTACATAGTTCTCGAACCCGTAGGGTCCGCACGCTTAACGTTACGATGACAGTTTTATTACGAGTTTATAAGTTTTGATGTACCGAAGTTTGTTCGGAGTCCCGGATGTGATCATGGACATGACGAGGAGTCTCGAAATGGTGGAGACATAAAGATTGATATATTGGACGGCTATATTCAGACACGGAAATGTTCCGGGTGATTTCGGAGAAAACCAGAGTGCCGGAGGGTTACCGGAAACCCCCCCGGAGAATTAATGGGCCACATGGGCCTTAGTGGGAAGAGAGAGGGGCGGCCAGGAAGGGCCGCGCGCCCCCTCTCCCTCTGGTCCGAATTGGACTAGGAGGGGGGGGGCGGCACCCCCATCTTTCCTTCCCCTCCTCTCCCCTTCCTTCCCCTCCTAGTAGGAGTAGGAAAGGAGGACTCCTACTCCTACTAGGAGGAGGACTCCTCCTGGCGCGCCCAACAAGGGCCGGCCGGCCTCCCCCCTCCCTCCTTTATATACGGGGGCAGGGGGCACCCCATAGACACACAAGTTGATCTACGGATCGTTCCTTAGCCGTGTGCGGTGCCCCCCTCCACCATATTCCACCTCGGTCATATCGTCGCGGAGTTTAGGCGAAGCCCTGCGCCGGTAGAACATCATCTTTGTCACCAGGCCGTCGTGCTGACGGAACTCTTCCCCGAAGCTTTGCTGGATCGGAGCCCGGGGATCGTCATCGAGCTAAACGTGTGCTGAACTCGGAGGTGCCGTACGTTCGGTGCTTGGATCGGTCGGATCATGAAGACGTACGACTACATCAACCGCGTTGTCATAAACGCTTCCGCTTATGGTCTACGAGGGTACGTGGACGAACACTCTCCTCTCTCGTTGCTATGCCATCACCATGATCTTGCGTGTGCGTAGGAAATTTTTTGAAATTACTACGTTCCCCAACAACAACTCACCCCCACTACACAAGAATCTCGTCCCGAGATTCAAGACATGAGGTAAGAAGACAGAGGGGGGGCACAAGCTAACACGGTCTTCACGATCCAGGTTGCACTTCATAGGAACGTTGTTTCGATCACCATCTTTGTCTCGACGTCTTGTTCTGAGAACTCCAGTTATTATGACAATGAGAGGATAAGGAGACTCTAGAAGGATCGATCTTCTTGAGGATCGAACAACTCAGGATCAACTCACGGAGTGAAAACACCTCTCGAGCTGAGACACGAAGCAAACATCTAGAGAGATGGAGTGGAACAGATGGCGAGGGTTCACTAGGTAGACAACAATCCCGCCTTAAGAAGGTGGTGTACGGATGTCCACGTAACGAGGAGTTGAGTTGCCATGATACCATAACGAGACATCTTAAGGAAGGTGAGCCGCAGAATATTCCCTTAAGTGGCAAAAAGAATTACTTTTGATATAGAGATCATTGAGACCCTTTATACCAGCCTAAGGCAATCACAATCAATCATTTGAAGGAGTTCGGAAGAATGACATACTCGGACTAGAATGGACGATGTGGACTACCTTGTTGAAGACAACGCAATGGATGATTTTTCTTATCATCGGAAATGGATGGGACCCATGGTAGGACCACTTTTGAGGACGATCCTGAACAAAAGTTACTGAGAAGGCAGCCCATAGCGAAATGGCACAAAGACGGTGCAAGCTAGGAACAAAATGCAAATGTTGGGAATGTTCCAACCATCATATCTGCCTGAGATTCAGATCCGATTGGTAATAGGATACTTCAGACTCGGCATGTTTGAAAAGAAAGTTTGCAACACAATTCGACGAGATGACGTTGCGAGATTCTCGGGAAATGAACTACGATAGTAAGCTCCAAAACATGAGCTGGTTCTGCTACAAACATGTGAACATGCTGTCTCAGACAAGCATGACCACATAGTAGTCTTATAATAAAACACTACCGAGTTAAGGTGGGGAACCATCATCGAAGATAGCGAAGTCTCCACGCGTGGAAGTCCAAAGAGTTCACCTTAGACAGACTCCTTATCTCTGAACAACTCAATCAGTGGCTTGGTGTGCTAGGGATACATATGGAATGAAGGTTGCAAGTCTCCAAACCACAGAATACTTCGCACGTATGCATAATTGATTTGGGATGATTCCAAAGGAGGCAACATTGACTTTCTTGAATTCTCGGCGGCAACTTGCATCAGATGCACGTGAATTAGAGGAAGTCACTTCTCTCATCCGAACATATGCTTCATGAGCTAGCATGAAGAAATGCTTTCAAAAGTTTCCAACACTAGCTGGATGTTCAACATGAATCATAGAGGATACAGAATGCTGCTGATGGGCTCAACAACAAGTCATCGAGATTTCCATGTAAATGGAATTCCATAATTATGTTAACAAGTGATAGCATTGGTCAGACCCAAAAGATATAATGGTGTATGCTCGAGGGATCAACCACGAGTAAGACAACATTACGAATATCGTTGGTTCTGGTCTGATTTGATGATAGCCCATACTCAAATCAAAGGTTGTATAAAATGATAGGTCCATTAACTGATGACGAGGGTCAGTCGATGAAAATACCATCTTTCTTCAGCACACGTACAAGATATCCCTTAAAATGAACTAAATCGGACAAGCTTCTATCTTCCAACTCTCCAAGTTGTTGTTTAGCTTAACCAACTAGCTCAGGGGTATCCTGCACAGATCCTTGGAGAAGGTTGGTTTACAAGAAACCAACTTAATCACGAGCTCAACATAGCGGTCGGGTGACGACCCGGTGATACTTCCGAGAAGATAATCGGAAAATCACAAACCACCGATATGGTATTAAGCTCGAGATCAATCTTGCTTTCCAAGGCAAGACGATATGATCAAGAGAGTGATGGATTGACACAATCCTATCTCATTGATCGAGGAGTGCACCAGGGAAAATGGACTAGGTAGCACGATCAATCTTAGGATGGAAATTTAATAACCAACACACTAAGAATGAAATTGTTGTCCATTAACTACTAAGCAACAAGGTTGTTAGGAGTATTGATTTCACACATCACGGTTCACTTGTCGGCATTCCGGTTGCAACAACACGGGAACCGAGGAATGAACAATGATGGTGAGAGGTATCACTGCATCAAGAGTTCATAGGATGGTGTGCAATTCCCATGATATTCCTGATATAAAGATGGTAATACTTCAAGGTAAAACAGACCAGAAGTTGGATTAGCAATTTGATCTGTGGAATACAACTGCTTTGACCCAATCCCAGAGATGGACGAGGTACTAGAGTTTGTTTCTCCTAGTCATTCCGGAGTAGAATGGCTTGATGGACCACAAGAGTAATAGGCATCGATAACACGAATGCACAATTACTCCTGGCTATCAATTGATAGACGAAGGTCAGAATACAACTAAAGAGGGACAACTCAAGGGAACATATAACTTTCTGAGTTGTGGATGCATAGGTTAGTATGTCGAATCAAGTTCAACGGGTTTCTTCCGGATAACCCATGCAGAAAGGTAGAACTGGCAGAGTCGCAATATAGAACGGAGTACTCCTCAAGAGCACCCTGGTTGTGATCTTTTGGCTCAAAAGAACTTCTACCATAAGCAGTTCATGGTATTTGGAAGAAGGAAATACCACGGACCTCGAGGACTAATGCAAAGGTTACTAATAACCTAAAGGAACGAGCAAACACTATCAACATGAGGTAAGTAGGGTGAATCTCGGGTTCAAAACCCAAGGAGTAGAATACCTACTACTAAGTAGCATCATGGGATGTTTTCGAGAATAAAGGCCAGAATCATCACACTGGAACACAAATCATGGCTAGATTACTAGATGATCCCCTAGGACACCTAGGGTCATAATAATAATTCCAACATATATGTCGAGGCAATAGAATACCTCAACTCAGCGATTAGTGTGATTAACCTGGCCCAAAGGAACATAAAACCCAGAGGGAAAGGATTTGCAAGTGCATCAGATTGTTTAGAAACCTGGGATGACTCGGATAGCATAACGGCTGTAATTGCTCAAAAGATATAAGACCTCCTACAAAATGGGGGCATAGCCACTCAGAAGTACAATATCAAGGTTTCGAGATCAACAGTTAACAAACGGAAGTAGTATAAACTGAACTGAGGCTTGAATCCAACAATCCTATAAGTCTACGGATTAGTAACACGTGATCCTGATAGATAGATGAGAAGGCCTAGTTCTTAATCCCCGTAGAAGAGAAGAGGATGACTCAGATCAGAAGGCCATGAGGTATAAGGAGTAAAAGGAGCCTTACGTTCCATCCCACAATCAATTCCCTTATATAACTAAAGAATTTCTAGACTCAACTTCGACCAGTTTGGCTTGGTAATCCTACAGGCAGTCAAGCTCTGATACCAAAACTGTCAGGACCCCGACTCAATGCCACATCGATCTAGCATGTAACACCTCAAATCACTTTGCGGCCACACGCACGGTATTCCCACGGGTGTTGCCTTACCTTTGCCCGAGACCGTTTGCGCCTTTTGGCACACGTATATGATAGTGTCGCTAGCATCCATATGATAAGGAGCCCGGGCTGACATGGCTAGTCGTAAACCCAAAGTGGCACAGACTTACAGGGACAGGCATCCATGACCCAGCATCGAACGTGTCGGTCATCAGCAAGTGAATCCAGGCTGTAGCACTGGGCTAGCAGGACTGGTGAACTGGGCTGTAGCGGGCTAACAGGACTCCGGTATTCATCGCGTGACATTTCCCCGAAGGGACAGACACAGGAACGAAGAAGGACACATGCCGGCCAGCCTAAGTGTTCCGGAGCAGTAGCAAGATACCATGGCTCGGTGGAGACACTAGGAGACATTTCCCGGTAAGAGGGGCTACTAAGGATAAACAACTAGATAGTCAGATCCCACACATACCAAGCATTTCAATAACATACACACAATATGCTCGATATGTGCAAATACAACATGGCATCACAACATGACTCTACGACTCAAGTATTTATTCATTAGGCTCCAAGGAGCGAGATATTACAAACATGGGTCTCACGACCCAACATTCAGAGCATACAAGTCAAAACACAAGCGGAAGCTATCATGTCTGAGTACAGACATCTATAAATAAAAAAGGCTGAGAAGCCTGACTGTCTACAAGATCCTGCCGAGGGCACAAGATCATAGCTGAGGTAACAAGCTAAACGTCGAAGTCCACGCGGAACTACTAGTGAGACTGAAGTCTCTCTGCAAAAACATAAAATAGGCAAACATGAGTACAACTGTACCCAGCAAGACTTACATCAGAACTAACTATATATGCATCATTATCAACAAAGGGGAGGGTGGGGTTTAACTGCAGCAAGCCAGCTTTGACTCGGTGGCTATCCTGAACTACGACTGCAAGTAACTCTTTTGAGGTGGCGCACATGAGTCCACATATTCACCATATCAATACACCACTATGGATCCGCTCCCGTCTCCCTACGAGAACGCCATCCATAGCACTCACGCTTATCTTGCGCATTTTAAAGTATCCACTTTCACTTGTCTATGAACTGTTATAGGGAACCCAGATGTCCTTTTCCGCGGACACGGCTATTCGAATAGATGATGTTAACCCTGCAGGGGTGTACTTCTTCACACACGCTCTCACCACTTACCGCCGTTTACACGACATGTACTCGGCAACCTTCAAGCGGAAGCCCAACGTGGGTGTCGGCCACGGCCTACCTAAACACTAAAGTCTCTAGTCCAGGTTTATCGCCTATTCGGGTTCCATCCATGAGGAGATCCGGCCGGGGTTTCGCTCACAGCCCCAAACGATGTGAACAGGGTTCTGAGACACCAAACGGGCGCCCGGTATACCCGGCCACGTGCCTACCGCATCATAGTCCACTCCTCCGATCAGCGCTGCCCACGGCCTCCAGCATACTACAAACACCATAAACTATTTGCAACTCCTGGACAGAGGACAAGGGTGGTCAAGAAGCCGAGAGGGTCCATTGGTTTCGGGCCCAATGTGTGGTAGTAGCTAAATCATGGATCACAAACACAGAACTCAGTTCCTGAGGATGGCTGAAATGAGACAACCCACCATGTACTCCTACATGGCCTCTCATCGCTACCTTTACCAAATCGTGTTCACACACTTAGCTCACACACAGTAGGACATGTACATACACCTCTGATTCACCCCCGATGAATCAGACCTGACTCAACTCTAAGCAGTAGCAGGCATGACAAACAAGCATGAATGAGTAGGCACAACAGGGCTCAAACAACTCCTACTCATGCTAGTGGGTTTCATCTATTTACTGTGGCAATGACAGGTCATCCAGAGGATAAAGGGGTTCAACTACCGCAACAAGCAACTGTTGAATCGTTGTTGTCCTAATGCAATAAAAGAGAGCAGGAGCGAGAGAGTAGGATTGTATCGGAATGAACAAGGGGGTTTTGCTTGCCTGGCACTTCTGAAGATAATATAGTTCTTCATCGGTATCATCGAACTCGTCGTCGGAACCACGTCTATCGAGAGGGGACAAACACCGGCAACTGAGGAAAAACACAATCAATGCAATGCACAATATGATGCATGATCATGACATGGCAATATGATGTGGTTTGATCTAATGCAACTAGCAGCAAGTTAAATGGAGTTGGTTTGAACCCTAGGTTCAAATTCAAACTCCACATAAGGCATTTCAAATACCATTTATTCAAATTGTTGTATACAGAAGATTTAAGTTGTTCAAACATGCATGAAAATGGTACAGATGGATAGATTGGATTTTTCTGATCATTTTTCATATATAATTTGTTTGATTTGGAGTCACGGTTGAATTACTATGATTTTTAGAAGTTTTAGCTATTTTCTGAAATAAATAAATCGTTTAGACTTATTTAAAATCCAGAAAAGGGTTTACTGCGTCAGCATGACGTTGGCATGATGTCAGCAGGTCAACAGGGGCTGGTCCGGGTCAAACCTGACCAGCGGGGTCCACTGGTCAGTGGCACAACTAATTAACCAAGTTAATTAGCCTTAAGTTAATTCTAACTAAACTGTTTGTGGGGCCGGGGCCCACTAGTCAACGACTAATCAGCAAACTAACATAGGTTAATTAGTGTTAAACTAATACTAACTAAAAATGTCAGCGGGTGGCCCACACGTCAGTGACACACGGGGAAGGTCAAACCATGGTCAAACCCGGGTCAACTCGCCGGAGTTGACCCGCGGCTCGTCGCCGGCGGAGCCAGAGACGGCGGAGGGGTGCGGGTTTCCTCCTCCGGCGACCAAATGGCCAGCGGAGGGCGTCTACGTGACGCGGGCGCTCGTCCGCGTCGAGTAGTGGCAGCGGCTGGGCCTAAGATGGCCGGAGTCGTCACCGGCGTCGACCGTGGCGGTCGCCGGAGCTCGGGCGAGCTCGGGGTCGACGCTACGGTGGACGGGGAGGCTCGTGCGAGGCACCTACGTGCTCTATGCAGCGCGGGGAGAAAGCTGAGCACGACAGCCGGGCCACTAGGTGGCCGGAGGCACGTCGGCGGCGGTCACAGGCGGCGGCGGGTTTTGGTCATCGGCAAAACGGCGACTAGAACTAGCAAACGTCGCGGAGACAAGGGGAAAACGGTGTAGAAGCTCACAGGGATCGTGTAGGGTTGGTCGGCGAGCTCGGGGAGGGGCCGGAGCAGGCGGGGCGGCGACGGCGATCTTGGTGGAACGAGGTTGAAGAAGACGGCGTGGCCGGCGTTCGAGGGCATCCGACGGGGCGTGGCTCGGTGAGGAGGTCGAGGACGAAGTGGCAGAGCTTCTAGGCGCGTCAGTGAGGCGTGGGGTGGCCGGTGGCCGTGCTATGGCGAGCGGCCGCGACGGCGACTCTCGGGTGAGCTCGGGGAAGAGAGTCAGGGGAGGGAGAGAGGGTGCAGCGAGTGAGGGAGAGGAGCGAGGGGACACGGGGCGTCATCGTGGCATCGCTAGGAGGGCCGGGGAAGCAGGAGGTGGCGCGCGCGTGCCCACGCGCGGCGACCACACGCCCTCCTACCTACTGGCAGGAGGTTGAAGACGGTGGGGGCGACTGCTGGGCTGGGCCAACAGTGCTGGGCCGCAGCTGGGCCGCCAGGTAGGTTAGGTAGGTGGCCTGGTGGCCTTCTCTCCCTCTCTTTATTATTTGTTTTAGTTTTTCTAATTTCTGCCACCGTTTTGCAAATAAAATACTAACCAAAACACTTTGGTTAATTCTGTAAATTTTTGTGAGGAATATTTGAACTATTTTCAAACCACACAACAAATTTCAGAATATTTGGAGAAACCAATATTTAATGGTAATTTTAAACTCCAACTCAAAATCATAATGATTTAATTCAATGACCAAAATGTCCTGGAAAAAATATGCATCATCTCTGGTAGAGGCTTTCACCCTTTTCCATAAATCATGAACATTTAAAAAGGATATTTTGAGGTCATTGAAAATATTTTGGTTGAACCTATTTGAATTGCATTTGTGCTAGGGTTTATCAATCCCCATTTCAAGTTTATTTAAATTGTAAACATGATGACAAGAGAAACAAGCAAAGGCAGCAGGGGCTGAGCTAGGGCTGTGACACTACCGATGACCAATGGAGGGATGCTTTAGTAACTAGACAACGTTACCTGTCGTGCCGAGAACGGTTCAATTCCCTTGGTCGCTGCTCATCAAAGTTACCCATCAACTGCATTGCCTAGTACTACTACTACTACACCAGGATGAGCACAGAATTGAGCCCATTTGTTCGCGCCTAGTACTTGAGTTAATATATCAGGCAATGCACTGGTACGGAGGGATTATACTTTTACCCTGCATATATAACTTGTCTGAAGTCTAACTAAGCAAAATGTTTGACCAAATCCTTTCTGAAGAAATACAACTGGACAGATGTACGGCTTGAAAATTTATTGCATGATGCAGGTTACGATATTGTTTCGAATCCCGGATCTTAAATTTCAGAAAATCCAAAAGTGAGCATAAATTCTTGAAACTGAGCATGGTCACGTGATATGGCACAAATATTACTTCGAAGTTTTTTCTTCAATTTGAGACAAGCTGCTTATGGCAAGTTGCACAAATGAAGAGCCAAGGTATTTTGGAACAAAGACCTATCACGTTAAAGCGAACGCTTTCACTATTGAAACTGTGGGCATTTACGTGCCGCCACGAGTCCCCGCTTCTCATCGGCAGGTGCCGTCTGAGCAAGCGTGTGAGTCGACGGGAGGCGTGCGAGCAGACCGCTGTGCTGGCTGACAGAGAGGCGTGCAAGCAGACCGCTGTGTAGGCTCACCGGGAGGCGAGCCCTTTGACGATGCTCCGCGGCCCACCTTCGTCCCAACTGCTCCCACTTTTAATGTCGCCGGCACCGCAGTTTAAAATCAACCCCACACTACCCGGTATCGCTACAATCTTCTCTCTTCCTTTCCGATTCTCCTATTGTCTACCTCCAACTAGCCTGACCTAAAAGTACGCCATGCCGCATCACGATGGTCTTCCCTTAGTCTTCTAGTTTCCTAAGGAAGACACCCAGCCAGAGTCTCAAGAACATAAGGCGCTTTGGGACGAGCTTGAACTGGCCTTGCGGGAAGACGCCGCGACTGTCCCTGCAACTGTTCCGGCTCCCGTCACCCCGACTGCGCTAGCGCCCATCCCCGTGGCATTGATGGGCTGGGAGCCGCACTTTGTCGCCGAGCTTGATCCCACGGGGTTCCACGAGGTCCCCGCCGACTTTCATGCGCCCGTGCACCTGCCAGCGCATGCGCCTATGTGTGCACTAACGAGCATGCCCGTGCCGGTGCCCGTGCCCCAGCCAGCGCATGCGCCTGCACGTGTACTAACGTGCGCGCCCATGCCGGTTCCCGTGCACACGAATGTCTCCGCCGTGCCGTTGACAATGCTTGTCCCCGCACGGGTGCGAGTGCCCCCCTCAGTGGCATGGATGGCCGTCGTTGACCGCTTCCTTGCACCAACGCCAATCGCCTCCTCCCGCCAGTTGACTCGCTCCGAAGTCCAGAACATTTTAGCCTTCCTTAAAGCTAGGCCAACGTCCAGGAGTACGTCAATAACGGCGCAAGACGCCGCCATCGCCGTCGGTCAGTGGCCCGACGACACACAGAGCACGGCAGAGGAGCCGCTTCCCACTGCAAGACGCCCCCGCCGTGTAATCTAAATTTGCCATGAAAAACGTTCAGATTGCCATGCTTAAAATCCGAACGTTTATCATTTCTGTTTGTTTTATATTGATCGTCGTATAATTTAAAGTCGGAGTCAGACTAAATGAAATCTATGGTTTGATCGATTGAATGTTCTGCTAGAGCCGTATCAAATTAAATATAAAACGTCATCAAGCCACATGTATTCCTTGTCATCCAATGACCTAGACTGCTTCAATGTCGAGCGCTCAACACGTTTAGCGTGCAGTTAATTTTGATGCCAAAATAGTGCTAGTCACATAATAACACACAAATAATATCCTACTTAATATCCGCATGCACTTAATGTACTTCTAAATTAGCGTGCATTGCACGTACACACTGACTAGTGCTGCTAGTACGTGAAACTGGTGCCGTGACTTGTGAACGCGTCCAGATATGGTTAACGGCAACATCGCCCATGAGTTCTTCGTGTTTGCCCGTGCATCTAAACGCAGAAGGGGAGGAGAGAGAGAGTAGACATGGAACCCACCAGTAAGTGAAGGCGAATAGTACTAAAAATAATATTACATGTTATCCATTAAATAGGTTGTGGTAATAACATAAAAACATTATGTGAACAAAGGGGGGTACAACAAACATTGATGTTCTATGTATGTTGCCTATTGACGAGCGGCTTGAAGGCCCGGCCGCATGTTCGATCCTCGTCCTTTATTTTTTAATTTGTATATGGGTCCAAATTTGTTTCATGACATGTGGGCCCCTTGGTGTGTAGTTTGTAGCACTTTAATTTGTGGGTCAAAATTTGTTCCATTCCAAGTGGACTATCGGTGTGTAGTTTTGTAGCTTATTTATAATAATTAAAGAGAACAACAGAGTTTTTTGCAATAATACCATGGTGTGACGTTGAAGGCGAGAAAGTACGTGCGAGAGAGCGATGACCGAGCCAGAGGGAAATCAACTAGGGAAGTTGCAGGGGTTGCAATGGTGTTTGGAGTAGTTGTGGGCCGAATGCTACGAAAATATAATCTAAACCGACCGAATAAATGCCTACACAAATTAATCCAAGGTTGGAGTGCCCCTCACAATGTAAATAGCTCCGGCTTTGCGAGGGGTGGAGAGGTAGCTTCAATGCGTGGAAGATACGGTGTGAGAAAGCGAGGTCAATCAAGAGACATATAGATAGAGAGACAAAGTGAGTGTGGTCTGACATTCATTGAACAGATATATGCTCTAGTAAGATATTGTCTGATTGAGGTTTTTGGCAAGGGTGAGGGCTGTAAGATAGAGCTTGAGAGATGATCCAGTCACAGATGTGTAGATATATTTTGTGCGTGGGAGGAAGCAAGGTCAATAGATCACATAGGTCGTCGTGCGATCGAAAGAGTGAGATGGGTTGGAGAGAGTGACCTAGATAGACAATGTGCGTGAGAGAGTAAACAATGTGAGTAGGTCGAATTGGGCTCAAACATGGTGATATATCGTTTTTGTCCGAGAAAGAGCGAGGTCAATCGAGACATACAAAGAGATAGAGATAGATAGAGAGAGAGAGATTGAGTGAGCGTGGCCCGCCATGAGGTCGAAAGAGTGGCGGCGGCTTGGATGGACTGACCTAGATAGACAATCTGCGTGAGAGAGTATAGAGTGTGTAGATCGAGGCTTGAACAGGGAGATATATCATTTGTGTGTGAAAGAAAACGAGGTTAAACGAGACTTAGATAAAGAGAGCGAGATTGAGCAAGTGTGGCCCGCCGTGCGGAACAAAGAGTGAGACAGTCTCGAGGGAGTGACCTAGATATACCATGTGCGTGCATGCGCACGAGAGGTTGGGGGGCTAGATAGGCAATGTATGTATTTTGCGCGAGAGGGTGAGAGGGAGAGGGAGAGAGAGATAGAGAGCTCGGCATGGGGTGCAATGACGGGTGTGTGAGGTAAATACATTTGCTAACAGAGTGGAAAAAGGAGTTGTGTAGTTGAGAGACTTGGAGATCGAAACATGGAGAGAAAGAATGAACATGTGTTGGAAACCGATAGCTTCCTAAGGTGGTTAGGAGAGGAAGATTGACCGATACAAGAAGTATGTAGCGTGTGTACGGGGGGGGGGGGCTAAAAACAACATTTGAATGTACATAGTACGAGACTTAATATCGATGTTTCAATTCGGTGTACATTGTAAGATTTGAACTGAGGACCATGCATACGGGTAATTATTTCGAATTCGTGCCATCTAAGTTCTGAAAAGTTGACATTGACTCAATTTGTTGTGCTTTTTTGTAGGTCATATGTTTGAATCCATCCAAAAGTTTTCTCACTACCATGGTGTTCATCATATACACATGAATTTGTATTAAAAAGTAGCATGGATACAATGAAATGCAAAATCCACGTTAGAATTGGAGATCGCTACGTGACACACACTCTAATTCAAATAACTAATTATGTGACACACACTCTAATCCACGTTAGCGTGGATACCATTTTTTTCAAATAACTCCTCATTAATTAATTTATAGTACTCCCTCTGTTTACTTTTATAAGACCTTGAAGACATTTTAGACAATGTGCAAAATAGTTCATTTTAAGTTGTCTGAAACGACTTACAAAAGTGAACGGAGGGAGTATCTCGTTTCGAATGACTAATTATTGCATGGAAAACACGGGCATGGTAATACAGACATATTGGTTTGCAAATGAAAGAAGATTCGTTTGCATTCTCAAATGTAGGCGCACCAAGCAGACCAGGGTCGTGTCGGGGTGGACGCTGCTTTGGTGCCTTAAAGGCACCTGCCTTTGGGTCACTGACGTTGGGCAAGCCACCTGCTGGGCCAACATGTCATGGACACAAAGGCAGGTGCCTTAAGGCACCGAAGCATAGTCCGGTCGGGGTGGTTGTGTGTGTCAGACGGATGCGTAGCACCCAGCCACCCACCCCCTCCCTCGTCCCTCCCTCCCCCACTCCCCCCCCAAAAGAAGGACAACGACAAAATAAGTTCGCGCTTCCACGTTTCGGATTGAAATATCTGGCGGCCACAATTCCAGCCCTGCAAAATCTCTCTTCTCCATCGTCCCCTTCCGCGCCCAGATTGCTCAAATCCCTAATTCGCCTCCAACCCAAGCAAAGTTCGAATTGCCCCTCGTCTCATCTCTTTGCCCACCTCTGTGCCGGACGACGACGACGAAGATGACGGTCGCGCTTCACCACCGCAGCAGAGCTACCTCATCTACGCCCTCGTCAACCTCACTGGATGGTCCACCGACAACATTAGCCGCCGCAACCGACGTGCCTCACAGGCACTGACTTCCACCGCATCAGGTGCGCTTCATCGGCACCGTCTCCCAGCTTACCGGGGCTACTTCACCAAGCACATCGTCGCACCTCCGCCCCCGAGGTTGTTGGGGCTTCACCAACGGTCTCGTCCACCGCATCATAGCGCTCCGCTGCCACTCAAGATCTGCATCCGTGCGCGGCCAGCCAACGCCAGCGCATCACCCTCAACGGCTCTGAAGTGACCCACACTCTAGCTAGGCGAGCATGCCCAAACGCCGGCCCGAACTAGGTATCCACACATCACTCCCTTGTGCACTGTTCCGACGATGTTTGGATATCCTTTCACTGCTCTCTTAGCTTACTCGCCTATGCAACTCTGACTTTAACTCTTATTTCTTCTGGAGATATCATCTGAAACAAGCAAATCCATTTTTTAGCGAAGCATGACGGCGCTACGGGATCTAGTACACATCCTGCACACCCGTATAACCTTTTAAGTATCTCTCCTTCGGTACAACATCAAGGTCGATTCCTCCTATTTGATCAACCGTTCGCCATGTCAAAAATGCAGAGGGGGATGCAATTAGCACAAGGCCTGCACATCCAAGGAAGTGGTAACATGGACTTGTACATGGAACATCCCAAGCGCAAGCAGAGCTGCAGTGAGCATGTACAACGAGCTAGCGTAAGTCCCTGCATTTCATTTAATTCATACTGGCATTCGTGTATGATTTATGTGCAGTGGCGGATCCACGAATTCAAGTTACCAGGGGAGAACATTTAACTTAAAAAATACGAAGGCACACTAGTAGAAAAAGGGTCAAATGTGAAGCAGATTAGTGCCGGTTTGTAAAAAAACTGGCACTAATGTGATCAATAGTGCGGGTTCGTGGCTGCGATCAATAGTACCGGTTCGTGTTGAGCCTTTAGTACCGGTTCGTGCCACGAACCGGTACTAAAGGGGTAGTGGCAGGCTGGCGTCAGGCCGGGTCCCCACGAGCCCCTTTAGTACCGGTTTGTGTTACGAACTGGTACTAAAGGTCTAACCTATAGTACTGGTTCGTGCCACGAACCGGTACTAAAGGGGACAAGCCTTTAGTACCGGTTCGTGCCACGAACCGGTACTAAAGGGGCTCGTGTATCGCCATTTCAGTTTTGAAAAAATCAAAAGAAAATGATAAAAACTTCAAAAAATAAAATCCTTCGAGAGGTAGTTATATTACTATATCTACTAGTTAGGAAAATTTGAAAACTTAAATTTGGACATGTTTTGCAAAAAGTGTAGGGAAATGTAAAACGGCTATAACTTTTGCATACGCTGTCGGAAAAAATGTATAATATATCAAAAAATTCAGCACGAAAATCCGCATCCGATGGAGACAGCCTATGGCCTGTTTGGAATTTTTTAGAATCCTCAAATTCGAAAAGGAAAAAAGATATGGTCAAATTTCAATTTTTTTTAAAAAAATTGGTTAAATTTGGTCAAACTACTTATTCAAGAAGTATTAATGTTACTACATAATTATTCAAGAATATTAGTGTTACTAAATAATTATTTCAATTTTTTGAATTTTGGTCAAATCTGGTCAAACTGTGGTCAAACTGTGGTCAAACTATGGTCAAACTTATTCAAGAAATATTAGCGTTACTAAATAATTACTGTTTTTTAGAATAATAGTTTCAAACTCAAACGGTGAAATGTGTGACTTCATGCTCAAGCTAAACTTCTGAGGGTTAATAGGATTGACATCTTACTATTATCAGGAAAACAACAAGTGCAGACTCGGAAGCGAAGGAGAATAGAACTCGAAAGTTAAGCGTGCTCGGGCTAGAGTAGTGAGAGGGATGGGTGACCGGTCAGGAAGTTAGATGATTTGGAATGAGTGATCCACACTTGAGCAGTTAAGAGAGGTGATTAGAGACTAAATCATCAAATAATTCAGAAAAATTTAAAATCGAAAAAAAATCGGAAAAAAAATTTCAAAAAAAAATTCAAATAAAAAATTTTCAAAAAAAAACCTTTAGTACCGGTTGGTAACACCAACCGGTACTAAAGGTCCCCCATACCAGGGCGCGAGCTCACGCCACGTGGTGGCACTTTAGTGTCGGTTCGTGCCGAACCGGTACTAAGGGGGGGGGGCTTTAGTGCCCACCCTTTAGTGCCGGTTATGAAACCGACACTAAAGGCCCTTATGAACCGGCGCTAAAGCTCCGTTTTCTACTAGTGGCACTTGCACTCTGGAAATCAACATAACTTGAGAAATGTGAAGCTATATGCACTTTGAAAACCAGCTAAGATCCAAAGTAGTTCAGATTATAAACACTAAATGATGCAAGCACCAAAAAACACAAAATGCAACATGGTGTACAAGGACTACAAATATGGTCTGTACCTGCTTGAATTATTTGTTCTCTGGCTGAAAATATCAAAGTATAATTGCACCTATAGCCAGTGCGCAAACTGCATATCAATATATCTATCCTGCACAAGTATGCAAATAGTTTCAAACAACATATTAGAAAAGTATTTATGCTATGTTGTCATGATATGGGGACTTTCTGGTAGATGGCCTCGGCGTTTCCTTAAGCTATGAAAATGCACTATAATTTGCTTGTCATCAATGCCCTGCAAATCTCTGTCTCTCTCAACATAGCAGATCATCATTAGACACTAAATCCTTCAATGAGCTTGCAAAATGCTTGCATTAGATCCCTCATTAGACACTATATGTTCATCGCCAGGAGCATGTAAAATGTTTGCATCAAATCCTTCATTAGCAGTCTGTTCATTAGACACTTCGGGCTCAAGAACAACATGAGCTTGTATGTTTGCATCCGAAACTTGATTAGATACATCAGATTCAGCCAGTTCAGTATTGATTGGGGGAGTTATAAAATAAGTAGAAATTGGTTTCATTTTCTCATAGATTCCCTACATACAAGAGTTTTACAACACCGTCAAGTTTAACTATTGACCAGAAATTGAAGAGTTGAATTAGATATAATCAGGGATGTAATGTACCTGCTCGTTGCACATGCTACTCTTGCAAGCTGCGACTGTCCGTTTGCGCAAGCTCGATGCCATGCCCGTGCTGCCGCCGCTGCCTCCCACGCAGGCTACGCCTAGGGTTGGATCTTCGTATTCTTGTCCTTCCACTCGCTTGAAGCCTGGCGACCGCCCTCCAACGAGGGCGCGAGGAAGTGTTGTGTCGTTCTGTCCAGCGGCGGCTAGGTTAGGAGCGAACCAGACTGGAGGCTGGAACGAATGAATTGGGATTTTTCCTGCCGTCAATCGATATGGGAGGCGCTCGTTTGGGCGGTGAGCCTGCTATAGGGCCTGCCTTGCACTTATGTTATTGGCCCATCCAAATTGAAGCATTTTTCTTCATTTTTTACATTGCCTGCTCGTGCGTTGGGACGAACAACACTAGCCTGGGCCAACCTGGACGACTCAAACTAGGTGCACACTTTCCAGCCACCTGAGGCGGCCGCCCATACCAGCCCCTATGGTGGCGTCGCCCCTTTTTGCGTGTATGATTGGGTAGTGAAAAATATTCCAGTGGCGCTTTTGATTTACCCACAGAATGGTTAAATTGCTTGCTTCTATGAACTATGTTCGCCAATAATGTGAAGGATGCTAGTCTTTTCATCCTATTGTAGATTGCTTAGATCTCGATATGCCAAAAGTAATCGGATGAAATATACAGTAAAAGCCAATGTGATGTGTGTGGCTACAACTAGTCTGACAACACGTCCTCATATAACATATCAAGGACGCACCATCTTACCAGATTAACCATTCGACTTACCAATGCAGTGTGGGAAGAAAGAAGTATTGGGACTGCGTATCCAAGCAATTGATGCCATGGACTCCTTCGTACAACCTTGTAAGCGAAAAAGAAGTTGCACTGTGCATATATAAAGAACTAGCGTAAGTTCAGTTACCTGCTTCTCGGAATTTTAGTTAGCCACTTATTGCAAAATTGTTCAATTACGTTCTTGGCTTAATTTAGTTTGCTACTGATTACATAATGCCACAGCCTGTTAATCGTTAATCCTATTGTAGATTGTGCCTATCTATGCGTTTGATACTTACTGTTAAGAATTACCTGTTTGCCTTAACTTAAATAGCTACTTTGAACACCATAGAGATTGGATTTGTAGAACTATTGGATCATGTAGTGATTGGTGTAGTTAATGGGTTGTTGGAGTTGGTTCATAGGAAGGAAACAAGATCTTGGAGTGGCTTACAACGTGTTTCCTTAGGATAGAGATGGTTTATATTAGACCTTGGAAGAATAGGTTGAGCACTTGGGATGTCACGTTCAAGGTTAGTAGCTTGTATATTCTACCCATGGATTTTTAGGGGTAGACATACATATGAGTTTGGGGATTGTAGACATATATGATTTTGTTAGACCTCCTTCCGAGAGTCATGAGGATAATAATAGCTTGAGTAATGATTGGAGCTGGCCTACACGAGTTGGTACTTTCTATGGTATAAGGTGATCTGTTTGGAGGACTGGATAGAACAATTGGCATATTAGGAACTGTACTCAAGGATGATATGATAAACATTCACTCTCACACTAGAATCCTTGAAACCCTTATGCCTTACAGGCCACATCATGGTCGGATCATGACCTTGGGGCTTGACTCTAGGTCGGGAAGACCTTGGCCAATACTCAACCGTGACCACCACCGATACCCCAACCTATACCCTATGTACCACGTGGGCGACTCTTCACGGAGTACTCGAACAAGCTGGTTGTCATCGTTATCTGATGACATACTTGTCTACCCGAAGACGGAAGAAGAAGATGTATGACGACGTGAAGACTACCCCAGATCCAAGTTTCCATACTCCTTTCTGCGCCTAGTTTGGGAATCTCGGGGACGAGATTCTTGTAGGGGGTAGGTCTGTCACACCCTGATTTTCATGGCACAACACTTAAGCTAATAAATCATGATAAATTGTGGTTTGACAAAAACTTTTGTGTGTTTTGGTCTTTGCTTGATTTGATTTTTGTCTGCTGTTTGCAAGTGCTCTAAAAATCAAATAAATCCTCCAACTCTTATACTCCTTCTCCTTGATCCAAAAACCTTGCCCAATGATCATGCCATGTGTATAGGACATAAAAATAATTTCTTCCAAAAATAATTTGGCCAAATAGTATTTTCAAAAATTAGTTTTCCAAAAACCCCTAAATTGAGATTTGCACTGCAAGTACTTAATTAAGGGCAGTAAAAATATTTCCAAAAATATATTTGACTCCTATTAGATATAGGACACCCATAAACCCCAAAAATATAATTTTAAAACTCATTTTCTTATTTTATTTAAAGTCTTTTTCTCAAGGCCAGAAACGGTCTTTAATAGGTTAAAATAATTTTAAAGCTTCAAAAATATTTGAGAAACATCAGGGAAACTTAGTGGACATATATTGTCCATATATAAGAGTTTCAACACATGGTCATGTTCAAAATATTGGTCAAATCCCTCAAAAACCCTTCCTGGATATTTCAAGCTTTTGAAATATTTACAAAGGAAATATTCTCTAGAAATTCTAATAAAATTCTAGCATGTCACATATGACATATTTGATGATCTGGCCAAGCCTCATGTCTTGTAGAATAGTATAACCCCATGAAACTCTCTCAAAACCATTTCTGCCTTTTTCCAAGTTTGAACAACTTTGCATTAGCAAACTTTCCCAAATACTCTCAAGCTTGGTACACATGCTAAAATGGTCTAATAAATCATCTAGGCCAAGTAGCACAAGTTGGAGAACAAGTTAACTTGATCAAAGTGCCCCAAAACCCTTCCTGTCCAGAACCAAATTTGAACAACTCTACATTGTAAACTTTCCCCTTTTTATCTCAACTTTTGTTTACATGTTCAGAACCTCAAATTATGACACTACACCAAGTGGTGCATCAAGGAGAATAGGTTTGCATGACTAAATCTTGGGAAGTCCATTTCTGTTGATTTCTAGGGTTTACAAAAGTTGCATTGACAACTTTGCCCAAATGGACTCAATATTGGTGGAACCTATTATTTTATCATACCATTTGACCCTATCAAGTCTCATGACAAGAGGAGTTCATCTTCTTGCCCAAACCACCATCAAACACCTTCTGGCAGAAATTAAAAATGCATGTTTTGACCACTTCCACTAATCTCCATGAGTTCTCCCTTTTACCAAAACCCCTCCTAGTCCTCCTCTACCTCTGGTGTGCTTCCCTGCCCGAGAGTCAATGATGAAGGGGGGCAGGGATCCACTTTTCTTCTCTGGGACAACAGCATTTTCACTTTCTCTCCACCCCTCCTCTCCTCTAATGGCTCCCCAGGGCATCCAATGCCATTGACACATTGTTTACTTCCCCCTGCAGCTGCCAGACACAAGTGGACGCACGAGTGCGCGCGGAAAAGCTGAGGATGCCGGCCAAAGACGCGCTCTGGAGCACGTCATCATGCTCCCGACAGTTGACGCAATGCTCCCGTCCACCTCGAGCCGACCGAGCGCGCCAGTCGATGCGCCTCGGCGTCCGCATCACGACAGCAGGCCCCCAATTGCTCCCGCACCCTCCTCTCGCCCCCTATGGTGCGTGCCCGAGCACCGCCCGCGTCCGCCAGTGGCTGCCCGCGTCCCTGGCCCGCCTCGTGCTCGCTCCTCTCTCCCTCTCTCTTTCCCTGGTCGTAGACCACACCCACTAAGACCCATGACTCGAAGCCAAGCCCTTCCGCGGCCTCCAGCGACGGCCACGGCCTCACCGGCGCACGGCACTGCAGTGCTCCTCGCCCCCTTCTATTTAAGGCCACCCCTGAGCCCCCTCTCTATTCCTTTGGCCCTCTCTCCCTCCCAGCAACCGTCTGGACCAACTCATTCTTCCTCCCGTGCCCTCCATCCACCACCATGGCCGGATCCTTGCCGTCGGCCTGCGCTCAAATTCGAGTCCTATGGCCTCTTCCTCTCCATCTTGACCACACCAGAGCATCACCCACCTCCCCATGACCATCACCCGAGCTCCATTTCTTGCTCTCTGCGGCTACAGCTTCGTGTCTCACCCTCACCATCGCTGCCGTCCGCCGTGGGAGATATGCTGCTCGCGTCCGACCACGCGAGAGATCTTGGCGCACCTCGGCGGATGCGGCACTCGCTCCTGAGCATGCCGGTGTGCTGGGCATCGACGGAGGTGGCCGGTGCCGCCGGGGAGAGCGCCGGCGCTGCTCGGCCTCGCCTCCTCTGTTTCTCGTCAAGCCGCGTGGGAGGTTGATGGCGACGACCTGAGTGCTGGGGCCCGCGCGTCAGCGACCCAGCGGCTGGGCCCCGCCCATTTAAGTGGAGACGGCTTCGGCCGGATCCACTTTCCTTGCATTTTGGCGCACTCCGCGAACCCGCCTCCGACGTCGCCTCCTCTGCTCGCCCAGCCGAGCCGCTGGGCCGGCCCAGTGTGCTGCGGTGCTAAACTGCGCCCTGTGCACAGTTTAGGTATAACCCAAATATTCTCCTTTTTCTTTTCCAGTGAACTTCCAAAATCCATAAACTATTCAAAGAGTGTCCAAATTCGATGAATCAAATTTCTGCTGACTCCATAAATCATGTTCTATTTAATGGACCATAGTGGACATTTTTGTTGTTCTTGGTTTTCACTGGACCCCTTAAAAAGGTCATTTATCCACATAAGCCCACTTGAAAAATCCATAGAATATTCATTTGAACTCCAAATCCAGTGAAACCAAATTCTAAATGTTTCTAAAATTATGCCTGATTTAATGGGTACTTTTACTCATTTTTATAAAAAGGCATTCTATGGAAAACTTGCAGATCCATTAAATCCCTTGTTTCCAACATATTGAAATGTTCAGAAATATCCACTTATCCAATTCCACTGAAAGCTCTTTGATCATTCCGCATATGACCAAAGGCATCTTAGAAAAGTCCAACTCACATTTTTAGAGCACTTTTATTTTTGCCTTGTTGTGTTGCTTATTGTGATTTTTTCCAGAAATAGTTGACAAAGTAGACGAAGTACTTGGAGAAGGACCAGAAGATTTCAAGACTCTGATGAACCAGGCAAGCAGCCCTTTGACCATGTCTATGAAACCCTTTTTAAGCATATCATATAGCACCATATTGTTGTTGCAACGGAATCATGATGAGGTAGTAACCACTTTGATGGTTTGCCACCGTACTTCCTCGTTGATACTTGCATTGTGCATGACCCTACCTTCTTATGAGGGTTATGCCGGTGGGAGTAGATAGGATGCTAAAGTAGATGCTACGCAAAAAGGGACGGGAATATGCATGATGAAGGAGACAAAGTGTATTCAAAGGACTTTCCGAAAAACCCATCGGGTGCCACTTATGCCCGAGGGAGATGATGAGATGGGTAACCACTTGAAGACGAAGTGGTGTACCGAGGCAAGTGTGTGTTGTTTTCGAAAATGGATTAGATTTAAGATTTGTCGACTATCCCAACCTTACATGCGCAACCACTCTACCCTTATATGGGAAAGGGCATTATTGATTACCTAGGCCGATACTAGCTTGGAGCCTGCATTACTAGTGATGGGGGAGAGTTGGTGCTCTCTCTTGGGATGGGGTTGTGCCAGGTAGGGCGGCCAAGAATATTTTTATGGGGCACCGGACACACCGTTGGTACCCCGTGCTTGTGATGTGAGATGATTTAGGAGCGTGGCTCCACGAAAATGTTATGTGATAATGTTGGGCACGGGGGTTACTACCAATCGAGTGGACTCCATGTTAGTGTCGTCTAGGGAAAGATAGTGATCGGGTGCTTACCCCGGGTACTTGAGGTATCGCGGGTCGTGGATGACATGGAAGTTCCCCGGATCTTGTGGGTAAAGTGTGCAACCTCTGCAGAGTGTAAAACTATTCGAATAGTCGTGTCCACGGTCAAGGACAGTTGGGCGGTGCTGCTTAAACTACGTCCAGAGTTCTACAAGTCGTGTGTGTGTGTGTGTGTGTGTGTGTGTTGATAAAACTACTTGGGTCAAGTCAAGGGACTTGACATGATTGAGTTGGGTTGGTGCCCACTCTATTTATGTTGATATCTGTAACCTGTCCTCATGGTTACTTGAGTTCTCCTGATGCATGTCTTACAAGTTGTTGAACATGTCATTGCACTCAAAACTAGCTTTCTGCAAAAATTTACCTATATCATGCATTGTTGTATCTTGAACCAAAACATGGGTTGCTTGCGAGTACATTCAAAGTACTCAGTGGCTTGCCACTAGTTATTTTATTGGCCAGGCATGAAAGACAAGATGCATTGAAGAGTTCTTTGGTGATGATCGTGTGAGCTAGGATGCTTTCCCAGTCAGAATGCCTGTAGGGTTAAGGCAGATGGCATGGGTCCAAGTTATTGACGAAGATTTCCGCTGCTATGATATACTCAAGACTTGACCATAATGGTCCTACTTGGGTAAAACAGTATGTATGGGTGTAAGACTCTTGTTATTCAGCTTCTGTGTGTTCAATGATCATTGATCTCTGGGATCATTGTACACGTGCATTCGGTGATCACGACTTATGAGTCGGGGTCCCCACAATATCAATCAAGCAGGAAGTAGGGTTTTACCTCCATCGAGAGGGCCCGAACCTGGGTAAGCATTGTGTCCCTTGCCTCCTGTTACCATTAGCCTAAGACGCACAGATCGGGACCCCCTACCCGAGATCCGCCGGTTTTGACCCGACATTGGTGCTTTCATTGAGAGTTCCTCTGTGTCGTCGCTGCAAGGCTCGATGGCCCATCTCATTGTCAAGGACAACATCACCTCTGGGGGAGCGCTGGCTGTAGGCCAAACTCTCCGACTAGGCGGCTTCATCATGGCCGCCCAATCGGCTATCACGCGGACGATGACCTCTCGGGTCCTCACGAATAGCCTCCATGTCAATTAGGAACTCGCCGAACAGATGGATCCGATGGAGCTCTCCTCCCTTAATGAGCTCTTGGATCGCATCGCTGCTTTGGGAGTCGCCACAGACTATGACCGGATTGGGCTTAAACCCGACCAAAGGGATATTAAATCCCCGCCGGTCACCCACGAGATAGCGGTAGTGGAGGAGCCACATACGGATTACCCCTCTATTTTGAGGACGAATTATGTCCGGATCACCGAGCTCCCTGAGCCGGACACCCGCTCAAGGGAAGACATGACCCAGACCCCAGACTTAGAATCGAGTATTGGGCCGGAAAAATTGGGCAGCACCCCAGATCCCGAGTTGTCAAGCCCGGAAGCTCCCCTGCCCTAGGGCGTTAGATCGGATCAGAATCCAGATTCACCTACACCCACCCGCCCGAACTTAAACCATCTCTCCCATATCAGACAAGAGCCCCAAGAGACAGTACATCGCTACTGGGCCAGATTCCTCCTTGTGCTAAACAAGGTCAAGGACTATCGTGAGGAGGACGCAGTCTCACTTTTCTGCAAAAACTGCACGAACAAAGGAATCCTTAATGCTATAAGTCGCCGTGACATAGTACACTTTGCTGACTTGGCAACCATAGTACAGAAGTACTGTGCGATGGAAAGCACCTGGAAAACCCAAACAGAATTTTGGGATAGTCCGGCTCTCACTAAAAGCTTTGTCCGAGCTAAACGGGCAAACTCTCGTAAGTCAGCCGATCCAATCCCCAAGAAACCAAAGCCCACCCCAAGGCGTGGAACCGTATTGGAAGAATGGCTCAATAGGCCATGTAAACTCCACAGCACGCTGGACACTACACCAACACATAGCCATAGAGCATGTTGGATACTTCGGCAGGTAGCAAAAAGTCGCGAGGATCTTCTTGTAAGCCATAAAGCAGAACAACATCCTGCCAAAGAAAACAATACGACACTAACAGTCTTCGAGACTTTCGCCTCAAACAATAGGCGCAAGCGAGCTCATCGAAGCTCCGCTGAAATCTGCCACGTGGCAAATATAAATCCGTGGAACGACATTGCTATAACTTTTAGTGCGAGTGATGAACCTCAATTCCAGACAGTCCGGGCACCAGCCGCTTTGGTCCTTAGCCCAATCGTGGACAGCTTTCGGCTCATTAAAGTACTCATGGACGGCGGAAGCCGATTAAACTTGATCTATGAAGAAACACTCAGCAAGATGGAAATTGATAAAAGCCACATTGAGCAAAGCGGCACAACCTTCAGGGGAATCATCCCTAGTCGGGAAGCACAGTGTGCAGGAAAAATCACACTTGATGTGGTATTCGGCACTCCGGAGAATTACAGGTCCGAAGAAATCACATTCCAAGTGGCTCCTTTCAGAAGCGGATACCACGCCCTTTTAGGGCGGGACGCGTTTACAAGCTTTCAAGCTATACCCCATTACAGGTACATGAAGCTTAAAATGCCCAAACCCAATGGAATCATCACTCTAGCCAGTGATCCAGACGTCGCACTTCGTGCCGAAAACAAAACCGCAGCACTAGCCATGGAAGCATTATCCGAAGCCCTAGCAGCCGAAGAACTAACAACGCTGCGTGCCACCGTGGACAGGGACGATGTGATACTCGACAAGTGACCCAAGGCCACCTCATTTAAACCCGCAGACGAGATAGTCAAATTCCAGGTCCATCCAACAGACCCCACGAAGACAGCTTCCATCGGGACACAGTTGAGCCCCACAATGGATGCCGCACTGCGAGACTTCCTACGTGGGAATCAGGACATTTTTGCCTGGCACCCCTCGGACATGCCGGGCATCCCACGCAGACTGGCCAAACACAACCTCAATATACTAAAAGGATACAAGCCTGTCAAGCAGACTCTAAGGCGCTTTTCAGAGCCCAAACGGCAAGCCATGGGGGAAGAGCTATCCAAGCTACTCGAGGCCGGATTCATCAGAGATATCAAGCATCCGGATTGGCTGGCAAATCTGGTAATGGTACCAAAGAAGGACAAATCCTGGCGTCTATGCGTCGACTTCAAAGACCTCAACAAGGCTTGCCCCAAGGATCCCGTCCCCCTCCCTCGCATTGACCAAAACATCGACGCCATCGTAGGACATGACTCGCTGTGTTTCCTCAACGCATACTCTGGATGCCATCAAATAAAGATGGCAAAGTCCGACCAAGCTGCAACGGCTTTCATAACGCCATATGGTCCTTTCTGCTTCAACACTATGCCTTTCGGGCTTAAAAATGCCGGCGCAACCTATCAGCGCATGATTCAAACATGTCTGGAAAAGAAAATTGGCAAGACAGTAGAGGCATATGTGGACGAGGTGGTCATAAAAACAAGACACGTCGAAACCCTAATAGACGACTTGAGGCTTACATTCGACAACCTCCGAACATACGACATCAAGCTAAACCCAGAAAAATGTGTTTTTGGCGTGCCCTCCGGGAAGCTGCTCGGCTTCATTGTTTCCAATAGAGGAATTGAGGCGAATCCGGCAAAAATCAGAGCTCTGTCGCAGTTGGCTATCCCAACAGACCTCAAGCATATCCAGAAACTAGCTGGATGCGTGGCTGCCTTAAGCCGCTTTATCTCCCGGTTAGGAGAAAAGGCATTACCTCTTTACCACCTTCTTTGGCGCACCAAACACTTCGTGTGGACGGATGCAGCCGCAGCCGCACTGGACGAAATAAAGACCTTATTGGCCAGTAATGTAGTCCTAACAGCGCCAAATATTGACGAACCTATGCTGCTGTACATAGCTGCAACACATCAAGTTGTAAGCGTAGTGCTCGTCGTCGAACGAGAGGCTGACGGATACAAATTCCCGCTCTAGAAGTCAGAATATTACTTATCCACGGTCCTCACCCCATGCAAATCCCGATACCCACACTATCAAAAGATAGCATACGTGGTCTTCATGGCATCCCGGAAGCTACGACACTACTTTCAAGAGTGTTCGATTACGGTGGCCTCCGAAGTACCACTCAACGACATAATAAATAACTGCGACGCTACAGGGCGGATTTCTAAATGGGCCATCGAGCTCCTTCCGTTCGACATAACATACAAGCCACGGTGGGCCATGAAGTCGCAAGTACTGGCTGACTTTGTCGCCGAATGGACAGAAGCCGAACTCCCTAAAGAGTACGGCGCGTACTCTAACTGGATCATGCACTTCGACGGTGCTAAAATGCTGGCCGGATTGGGAGCAGGTGTAGTCCCGACGTCTCCCATCGGAGACACAGTCCAATATGTACTCCAAATATTATACACAGACTCCAACAATGCAGCCGAATATGAGGCTCTGTTGCACGGTCTTCGGATGGCAGTCTCGATGGGCATTCAACGCCTGGAGGTGCGCGGGGATTCAAACCTCGCAATATCACAAATAAATGGAGACTTTGATGCCAAGGATCCGAAAATGGCGGCCTACCGTAATGCCGTCCTCAAAATGTCAGCTCAGTTCGAGGGGCTCGAATTCCACCATGTGGCTCGAGAAAACAATCAAGCGACGGATATCCTCGTCCGCATCGGTGCTAAACGCGACCCTGTCCCACCTAACATATTCCTGGAAAGGCTGTTCAAGCCATCTGTGGTATGGGAAGGGGAGTCCGGCAACACTAGCACGGATCCGAATACACCCCCAGATTCCGAACCATCAGACATAATCGGAGGTTCCGCCACCGAAATAACACCTTCGGCCCACAAAATCATGGCTGTAATCGCCTCATGGACTGAGCCTTTCTTGGCCTACCTAAATAGGCAAGAGCTCCTCGAGGACCAAAATGAAGCACGTTGCATCGTGCGGCGTTCTAAAGCATACAAGTCCATGAAGGGGAACTCTATAAGAAAAGTGCGACCGGAGTGCTCCAAAGGTGCATCTTCGAAGAGGAAGGGCGACAACTCTTGGCTGAAATCCATGCCGGACTGGGCGGGCACCACGCCACGACTCGAGCACTAGTCAGCAAGGCCTTCCGAACAGGCTTTTATTGGCCGACAGCCTGAGCAGACGCACATGACCTTGTCCAACACTGCGTTGGCTGCCATCTCTTTGCCAATCAGAGTCATATGCCCCCTACCGCTCTCCAAACAATCCCCATCACTTGGCCCTTCACGGTCTGGGGGCTGGATATTGTCGGACCCCTTAAAGGGGGAAGCCATAAGAAAAAAACTTATTGGTCATGGTGGACAAATTCACCAAATGGATAGAAGCTAAACCAGTCAAAACGGCCGAATCCGGACTAGTGATAGACTTCATATCCAGGGTTGTACACCAATACGGCGTCCCCCACAGCATCATCACTGATAATGGCTCAAACTTCACAGCCGGTGAAGTGAAAACTTGGTGCGGCAACATGGGCATTAAGCTCGATTATGCCTCCGTCTACCATCCCCAAACAAACGACCAGGTCGAACATGCAAACGGTCACATCATGAGGGGCATCAAACCCAGACTAGTGCGATCCTTGATAGAATCGGACACGCACTAGGTCGAGGAGCTCGACTCCGTACTCTGGGGGCTCCGGACCACGCCGAATCGCACCACCGGATATACACCATTTTTTATGGTGTACGACGCAGAAGCAGTACTACCCTACGACATAATACATGATTCTCCTCGCGTGCGCATGTACGAAGAGAAGGAAGCCGAGTTGGATCGGCAGGATAACTTAGATGCCCTGGAGGAGGAGCGCGACGTCGCAAAAGCCCGTTCCGCATTCTATCAGCAGCAGGCTCGACGGTACCAAAGCAGAGAAGTGCGGGCCAAAACTTATAATATTGGCGAACTCGTTCTACGCCTACCGGAGAAGAAGAAGGACAAGCTCAAACCCAAGTGGGAGGGTCCCTTCGTTATCGATAAAGTCCTCACCGGAGGAGCGTACCGCCTATGTAATGCATCCGATAACAGACTCGAGCCAAACCCATGGAACGCGGCCAGACTCTGGAGATTCTATGCCTAGCGCCGAACTCAGTGTTCATCTCCTTACCCCCTCCTTTTTAATTATGTTCCCACCTTTTCCCTTTCTTGACCTTTTTCCTTCTTCACACAAAGTACTCAATACAGTGCGGACGCTCGGATCAGTCCGACCGCACTATGTGTGCAAGCCATACCTGGGGGATTCATATACAGAAGCTAAATATAATTGCTTTCATGGCTTCTTGCCTATCACATATGCATTCTTTTTCCATATGTGCCCTTTTTTCACCATTATATGCATCGATATGACTTAAGACATGGCCATGCTGGGTTGCCTGGCTCTTGTGTTTATGCCCTACGTTCCTGTTAATTCGGCTAGGGCATAAGGGGAGCACCTCTGTGATTGTTACTGCTGGTTCAGCCGGATGTGTACCTCAGACTGGGTGAAGCCAAAAGCTAGATTCCTTAAGGGAATATTCAGTCGGTGAACAAAAGATGTTTTTCGTTTATTACAATATGAATCCCCAGAAGTTTTTGTATCCCGCGTCCCTGTTCGCAGTTCGGAGATGTACATTGTTGCATGCGTACCCAAGGAAAGGAACCCCTAACGGAACTATTCTCCCTGGAAGATGTTTCTTACTATCCATGTAATATAACATAACTAGTTGGATACTTGTCTGTTCAAGCAATTATGACCCCTATGCCTGGTTTTCACGCATACCTCGGTTCTGTATAACTGAGCGGGTATTTGGATACACCCCGGACTGTCGGATCCGGGGGCTGAAGTGAGAAGGTCCGCCATGACAAATGATTTTAATCCACCTAGGGACCACATATGTCCATTGAATTACATAGTCACTTGGACTGACTATATTCCTCCTCTATACCATCCAACAGGCTATCTAGCTTACAATCCTGTTGGGAATACTTTGCAGCTAACCCTACCTGGTCATACACCAGACTCATGGGAATTTATTGCCCATCTGGCCCCGCCGGTCCGACTTCGGCCATATGGTTCAGGTCAAGCTTGGTGTAGTGCGTCTTCACCATGGCCCAGGCTTCTCTTGCACCTTGTCGGCAGGCTGACATCTTCCACAATTGGAAGCGCCGCCATGCTCCTTGGAGCATATCCACGAGCTCCCCCATGCCCTTTGATAACCCACAAGTATAGGGGATCGCAACAGTTTTCGAGGGTAGAGTATTCAACCCAAATTTATTGTTTTGACACAAGGGGAGCCAAAGAATATTCTCAAGTATTAGCAGCTGAGTTGTCAATTTAACCACACCTGGAAACTTAGTATCTACAGCAAAGTGTTTAGTAGCAAAGTAATATGATAGTGGTGGTAACGGTAACAAAAGTAAAGACAGCAAAAGTAATGTTTTTGGTATTTTTGTAGTGATTGTAATAGTAGCACCGGAAAAGTAAATAAGCGTAAACTAGTATATGGAAAACTCATAGGCATCGGATTAGCAATGGATAATTATGCCGGATGCGGTTCGTCATGTAACAGTTACAACATAGGGTGACACAGAACTAGCTCCAGTTCATCAATGTAATGTAGGCATGTATTCCGTATATAGTCATACGTGCTTATGGAAAAGAACTTGCATGACATCTTTTGTCCTACCCTCCCGTGGCAGCGGCGTCCTATTGGAAACTAAGGGATATTAAGGCCTCCTTCTAATAGAGAACCGGAACAAAGCATTAGCACATAGTGAATACATGAACTCCTCAAACTATGGTCATCACCGGGAGTGGTCCCGATTATTGTTACTTCGGGGTTGCCGGATCATAACACATAGTAGGTGACTATAGACTTGCAAGATAGGATCAAGCACACACATATATTCATGAAAACATAATAGGTTCAGATCTGAAATCATGGCACTCGGGCCCTAGTGACAAGCATTAAGCATAGCAAAGTCATAGCAACATCAATTTCAGAACATAACGGATACTAGGGATCAAACCCTAACAAAACTAACTCGATTACATGATAAATCTCATCCAACCCATCACCGTCCAGCAAGCCTATGATGGAATTACTCACGCACGGCAGTGAGCATCATGAAATTTGTGATGGAGGATGGTTGATGATGACGACGGCGACGAATCCCCCTCTATGGAGCCCCGAACGGACTCCAGATCAGCTCTCCCGAGAGAGATTAGGGCTTGGCGGCGGCTCCATATCGTAAAACGCGATGAAACTTTTTCTCTGATTTTTTTTTCCCGAAAGCCAATATATGGAGTTGGAGTTGGCGTCAGAGGGCCACCAGGGGGCCCATGTCACACCCTAGCTAGTTCATGCATTAGAGTGTTGCATCATGTCTATTTTTTTCTCAACAGAAACTTGAAATGGGGATGATAGAACCCCCAGCCCCTCTGAAACCAACTAGGGTTTACTAAAAATATTTTCAATGAACCTGAAATGCCCTTCCAAAATGTCCATCATTTTTGTCTTGGTTCAGAACCTCTGCCAAAGTGATGCACAATTTTCTAGGTCATCCTAAGGTCTTTGAATTAAATCATAAGTATTTGAATTTGGGCATTTAAATTTATAAAATATTTCAAATGCTCAAATATTCCCAAACTAAAATGTTCCATGCTGGAATTATTCCAACTAAGGACCAGGTGCAGTTTGGTGATTTTTGGAATTCCTTAGGTATTTTTAAAAATGCAACAAACCTGCAGAATAAATAAAAAACAGGAAGAAGGGAAAGTTTTACCTGGCGCCACCTAGAGGCCCACCTGCCGGCCCAACCCAGCCACCGCTCCAGGGAGCTGCTTGGCTTGGCCAGGCAGGCAGGCAGCTGCTCGACGGCGAGCACAGCATGCATGCCACGCAGCTGCCCACCGCCTCGCCGCTCCCCTCGCC
Source organism: Triticum aestivum (assembly GCF_018294505.1). NCBI lineage: Eukaryota > Viridiplantae > Streptophyta > Magnoliopsida > Poales > Poaceae > Triticum > Triticum aestivum. The sequence continues at coordinate 159,874,697 of NC_057795.1, read as the reverse complement.
CAGCTGATGACGGGGATCGACCCCTCTCCCTCTCCCCGACCCCGCAGACACCAGCTCCTCCCCCCAGCTCCTCTCCTTCGCTCTCCCGCGCCATGGCCGATGCCACCGCCGCCGCACCCTCGCCGTAGTCGCGCTCTCCGTCAACCCCGCGCTGCGCCACCGTGTCCAGGAGCTTCGCCGCCCTCCGCTCCTTCGAACAAGCCGAGCCCCGAGCACTCGCTTGCCCTGAAGCCACTGCCCCGACCTCGTTCGACCTTGCCACCGCCGGAGATCCCCTTCGCCATCGCCGCCGCACCAGCTCATCTCCGACCGCATCGTCTGCTTCCTCAAGAGCGCTGTGAGCCTGGCTACCTTCTCCCCCTTTCCTTTCTCGCTCTTGTGCACCACCGCGAGCACACGTAGCTCACCCGCACGTGCCGCCGCGGAGCTCGTCGCCGACGTGTCTCCGGCTAACCACCGGCCACCCCACCATGTCTAACGCACTCACCGCGTCCCCAAGGGCCCAACGCACCTCACCACGTGCCTCGCCGTGCCCCGCAGCCTCGGATTCGTCTTCACCCGACTCCGGTGACCGCCAAAGTCGTCGCCGGCGACGTCTCCGGCCACCCCGAGCTCAACCACCGCCACCAAGAGCTGCGGCTCGGTCCCAGCTACCTGTAGATGCTCTCCGCCGCCCATTTGGTTGCCGGAGTGCACAAAACCACTCTCGCCGCCGCGTTCGGCCTCGCCGGCGGCTAGACGCCGGCGTGTTTGACCTTGACTTTGACTAGGGTGGGTCCACGTTGACTCCCCTAAGTCTATGACAAGTGGGCCCCACCCCTCTACTAATTAACCAGTTTAGATTTAACTAAATTTAGTTAGTTAATTAACTACTGACATGCGGGACCCACTGGTCAGTTTGACCTGGACCGGCCTGTTGACCTGCTGAGGTCAGCATGACATCATGCTGACGCAGTAATCCTTTTCTGGAATTAAAATAAATCCGGAATGATTTATAAATTCCAGAAAATCCCCCAAACTTCAAAAATTCATAGTAAATCATCTATAACTCCAAATGCAAAGTTTTATCTATGAAAAATGATCAGAAAAATCCAATCTATCCATATGTACTGGTTTCATGCATGTTTAAGCAAGCTAACCTGATGTTTAGAGCAGAACTAGATAAAGCACTTATAAGGGCCATGTATGAGTTTGAAACTTGAATCTTTGATTCAAAATGGTTCAAACCCATCTGGTTTTAGTTGCATTAGCCCAACACACCCATATTGCCGTGTTTCATGCATGCATCATATTGTTGCATATTTTTTGGTGATGTTGTGTATTGGTGTTCCCTGCGGAAGGTCCTGCCCCTGAGGAGTATCGTGATTACCCCAACGAAGAACAATATCAGTGCATTGACCCATCAGGCAAGCAACCAACCATTTGATCATATCGATACAATCCCATGTTCTCGCTCCTGCTCTCTTTTACTGCATTAAGACAACGCGTTTCAAACTGCTGTGTGCTACGGTAGTTGAACCCATTTCCTCTGCATGACCTGTCATTGCCACAGTAACTAGATGAAACCCACTAGCATGTGTAGGAGTTGTTTGAGCCATATGTATGTGTTGTTCCTACCTTGCTATGCCTGCTATGCTTAGAGTCGTGTCAGGTCTGGTTCATCTGGGTGATGGGCTAGAGTGAAATGATCGTGCCGGTAATGAGAGTGATGTGGTGAACACGATTTGGTAAAGGTATCGATGAAAGGCCATGTAGGAGTACATGGTGGGTTGTTTCATTGAAGCCGTCCTTAAGCACTGAGATCTATATGTGTGATTTAAGAATCAGCTACTACCATGCATTGGGCCCGAAACCAATGGACCCTCTTGGCTTCTTATTCACCCTAGTCCTCTGTCCAGGAGTTGCAAGTAGTTTCTGGTGTTTGTAGCCTACTGGAGGCCGTGGACAGCACTGACCGTAGGGGTGGGCCGTGATGCAGTAGGTACGTGGCACGGTGTACCGGATACCCATTAGGTATCTCGGGAACCTTGTACACATCGTTCGGGGCCATATGTGGAAACCTCGGCCGGACTCCCTGCGGATGGAACCTGGATAGGCGATAAACCTGGACTAGATACTTAGGTGTCTAGGTAGGTCGTGGTCGACACCCACGTTGGGCTTCCGCTTGAAGGTTGCCGAGTACATGTCGTGTAAACGGCGGTAAGTGGTGAGAGCGTGTATGAATAAGTACACCCCTGCAGGGTTAACATTATCTATTCGAATAGCCGCGTCCACGGTAAAGGACTACTTGGTTGCCTATACAGTTCATAGACAAGTAAATGGATACTACTAAAAATCTCAAGATAAGCGTGAGTGCCGAGGATAGCTCTTCCGTAGGATGACGGAGGTGGATCCTCGGTGGTGTATTGAAGTGGTGAGTAGTGGACTCCTGTGCGCAAAACCATTTCAAGTTGGTGTATCGTAGGATAGCTTAGCCAAGAGTCAAAGCTGGCTTGCTGCAATAACCCCACCAACCCCCCCTTGATAATGTGCATGTATGTAGGATCTGATGTAAGTCTTGCTGAGTACCTTTTTACTCATGTTGCTTTAATTTACATTTTTCAGAAGACGCTGCAACCCCTTCTGATGGGTTCTTCGTAGATGTTGACATCGATGAGTAGACCGAGGCCCAGGTGGTGATCCTGAGCTTGTGAAGGACCACGTAGTATAGCCAGGCTTTTCCAAGCCTCTTTTATTTTACTATTTGTCTGTACTCAGACAAGTTACTTCCGTTGTTGGCTTGTATGTCTGTATGACTTGAATGCTGGGTCGTGTGACCCATACTTGTGTGTATGATATGTATGGCTCTCTAAGCCTTAAATAAAGTACTTGTGTTGTAGAGTCATGTTGTGATGCCTTGTTGTATTTGCACATATCGAGCATATTGTGTGTATGATTGAAATGCTTGGTATGTGTGGGATCTGACTATCTAGTTATTTATTCTTAGTAGCCTCTCTTACCGGGAAATGTCTCCTAGTGTTTCCACTGAGCCTTGGTAGCTTGCTACAGCTCCGGGACACTTAGGCTGGCCGGCATGTGTCCTTCTTCGTTCCTGTGTCTATCCCTTCGGGGAAATGTCACGTGATGGATACCGGAGTCCTGTTAGCCCGTTACAGCCCGGTTTACCGGAGTCCTGCTAGCCCAGTGCTACAGCCCGGATTCACTTGCTGATGACCGACACGTTCGATGCTGGGTCATGGATGCCTGTCCCTGAAGTCTGTGCCACTTTGGGTTTACGACTAGCCATGTCAGCCCGGGCTCTTTACCATATGGATGCTAGCGACACTATCATATACGTGTGCCAAAAGGCGCAAACGGTCCCGGGCAAAGGTAAGACGACACCCGTGGGAATACCGTGCGTGAGGCCGCAAAGTGATATGAGGTGTTACATGCTAGATCGATGTGGCATCGAGTCGGGGTCCTGACAGCCCACGAGGTATTGCGGCGCACCCAGGAGGGAGGGCGCGCCCCCACCCTCGTGAGCAGGGTGTGGGCCCCCTGGTCTTCATCTTTGGCGATGATTTTTTTTTATTTTTTCTAAGGTGTTCCGTGGAGTTTCAGGTCATTCCGAGAACTTTAGTTTTCTGCACATAACACAACACCATGGCTGCTGAAAACAGCGTCAATCTGGGTTAGTTCCATTCAAATCATACAAGTTAGAGTCCAAAACAAGGGAAAAAGTGTTTGGAAAAGTAGATACGACGGAGACGTGTCAACTCCCCCAAGCTTAAACCCTTGCTTGTCCTCAAGCAATTCAGTTGACAAACTGAAAGAGAAAAAAGAAAAACTTTTACAAACTTTGTTTGCTCTTGTTGTTGTAAACATGAACAACCAACATTCAAGTTTCAGCAATTATTATGAACTAACCATACTCACAATAACACGTAGGTCTCACAATTACTCATATCAATAGCATAATCAGCTAGCGAGCCATAATAATAAAACTCGGTTGACAACACTTTCTCAAAATAATCATAACATGATATAAGGAAATGGTATCTCGCTAGCCCTTTCTGAGACCGCAAAACATAAATGCAGAGCACCTTTAAAGATCAAGGACTGACTAAACATTGTAATTCATGGTAAAAGAGATCCAGTCAAGTCATACCGAATATAAACCAATTATAATGAATGCAAACGACAGTGTCCTCTCCAGCGGGTGCTTTTCAATAAGAAGGGTGATGACTCAACATAAAAGTAAATAGATAGGCCCTTCGCAGAGGGAAGCAGGGATTTGTAGAGGTGCCAGAGCTCGATTTTGAAATAGAGATAAATTATATTTTGAGCGGCATACTTTCACTGTCAACGCAACAACTATGGGATGGCTGTATCTTCCATACTACATGCATTATAGGCAATTCCCAAACAGAATGATAAAGGTTTATACTCCCCCTCCTCCACAAGCATCAATCCATGGCTTGCTCGAAACAATGAGTGCCTCCAACATTCAACGGGTCCCAAGGGGAGTTTTGTTTAATTATTTTGATTTGCTTTGATCTTTTTGGATCATGGGACTGGGCATCCCGGTTACCGGCCCTTTCTTGTGAATGAGGAGCGGAGTCCACTCCTCTTGAGAATAACCCACCTATCATGGAAGATATAGGCAGCCCTAGTTGCACATGAGCTGCTCGAGCATACAAAACATAATTTCATTTGAAGGTTTGGAGTTTGGCACATACAAATTTACTTGGAGAGGCAGGTAGATACCGCATATAGGAAGGTATAGTGGACTCATATGGAACAACTTTGGGGGTTAAGGAGTTTGGATGCACAAGCAGTATTCCTGCTTAGTACAGGTGAAGGCTAGCAAAAGACTGGGAAGCGACCAACTGAGAGAGCGATAACAGTCGTAAACATGCATTAAAATTAATTTACACCGAATATAAGCATGAGTAGGATATAATCCACCATGAACATAAATATCATGAAGGCTATGTTGATTTGATTCAACTACATGCGTGAACATGTGCCAAGTCTAGTCACTCAATACATTTAAAGGAGGATACCATCCCATCATACCACATCATAATCATTCTAATAGCATGTTGGCACGCAAGGTAAACCATTATAACTCATAGCTAATCAAGCATGGCACAAGCAACTATAATCTCTAAATGTCATTGCAAATATGTTTACTTCGTAATAGCTGAATCAAGAACGATGAATCATCATATTTACAAAAACAAGAGAGGTCGAGTTCATACCAGCTTTTCTCTTCCCAATAAGTCCATCATATATCATCATTATTGCCTTTCACTTGCACGACCGAACGGTGTGTATAATGATAAGAGTGCACGTGCATTGGACTAAGCTGGAATTTGCAAGCATTCAACTCAAGAGAGAAGACAAGTAATATGGGCTCAAAGTTTAAATAATCAATCATGCATATAAGAGACACTAAGCATTTTCAATATGGTCTTCTCGACCCCCAAAGAAAGGAAAAGAAATAAAAACTATTTACACGGGAAATCTCCCAACAAGCAAAAGAAGAACGGGAAATATTTTTGGGGTTTTCTTTTTAATTATTACTACTACAGCAGGAAAAATAAACTACTACTAATTTTTTTGGTTTTTCTAAGGTTTATTAAACACACAAGAAGAAAGCAGGAAAAATAAAATAAACTAGCATGGATATTACAGTGAAAGAGTATGAGCACCGACATCTAGCAATGAGTGTGTGTGAACATGAATGTAATATCGATGAGAAATACGTACTCCCCCAAGCTTAGGATTTTGTCCTAAGTTAGTCTATTGCCAGGGATGGCCTGGCGGATATCCGTAGGTGAAGCTGGGGTCGTAGTGTGACGAAGAAGACTCTGACTGCCACTGGCTGGCAGCCTCCTCTGGATCCCAAGAATAAACAGATAGTCGTGGAGGCTCATATTGCGGCACCGGCTCCGGGGTTGGTGCAGGGTTCCGGTAGGCTTGAACGGACGACCACAGAACGATGTGAGGTTCTGCAGACAAGTTAAACAAAGAAGGATCAGGTAAAGTAATAGTCTCAGGGTGATGTTTATCAAAGTACAATTTATATTTGAGATCCCCATCGCGACTCTTAACAAGAAAATCATGCGCTATCATACTCTTATAATCTAAATAAACACGGGGCAGCGCTGTTTCTTCTTCCTCCTCATGCCTAATAGGTATTTCAAAATGTTTAGCTCGGCGTGAAGCATAAATGCCTCCAAAGATGCGGCCCTTAGTACGGTTTAGGCTTAACCGTCTAGCAATAATTCCACCCATACTAACAGAGTTATTGCGGTATGAACCATGGAGCAAAATAATAATATCAGGAATACTAAGGTTCCCACAGTTCCCGCGTCCAATCAAGCAACGACTAGCAAATAAGGCAAAGTAGCGTAAAACAGGATAATGTATGCTAGTGATCCTTGCATCAGAAACCTTCATGGTTTCTCCTACCGTGATGGTGTTAACAAAAGCTTCTAATTCATTACGGTGGGGTTCATCTAAGGTGCCCTCAAAGGGTATTCTGCAAACCTCGCAGAATTCTGCTAAAGTCATCTCTTTAGCAACGTCATATAAATGAAACTCTACGTTTGGAGGTGATTTCTTAGGGAAAAAGTAGAAGTTTTGCACAAAAGTATTTGTGAGTAAGAGATACTGATGACGTTGGTCGTGGAGGAAGTTGGTGAGGCCAGCATTCTCAATCAATAAATAGAAATCTTCATGAATCCCAGCTCTCCTCAAGAAGTCATCGGAAGGCCATTCACAAGGCCGGACCTCCGCGGTGCCAGGTAAATTAAATTTGGGCTTCTCCTCTTCTTCCTTTTGTTTTTCCTTAGAGCTTCGGCTCGACGAGCCCCTCAAAAGTCTCTTCATTATTAATGAAACAATCTGAAATTTTTAGTAACTTCAAATAAAAGTGAACCAACTTCAATAAAATTGATAGTAACAACTCCCACAAGTGCCTAGAGCCTATATAAATCATTAGAACTACTTGGAACAATATAAATTTGACATGCAAGCTCAAGAACATGGTCACCTATGCAACACCGATTTGCAATGAATAAAGCACTAGAACAAAAACTAATTGGACCAATGGAGGAGTAACATACCAAGGAAGAATCTCCCCAAGCAGTTTTGTGAGAGGGGCTTTGAGCAAGGAGATCGAAAATCACAGCAACGGGGGCTGGAACTCGTGCTTGAGTTGGTTTTTCGTGTTTGTGTGAGGCAGAGGAAGAAGATGGGTGCAGGAATAAGTGGAGGAGGGCCACCGTGGGCCCACGAGGCAAGGGGTGCGCCCAGGGGGGTAGGGCGTGCCCTCCACCCTCGTGGCCAGGTGGCAGCTCCCCCCGTGGTAATTTTTGCACAGTAAATTCTCAAATATTCCCGAAAAAATCATATTAAATTGGCATGGCATTCTGAGGACTTTTATTTTCGGGATATTTTTATATTGCACGGGTAAGTCAGGAAACAGGCAGAAAAATACTATTTTACTTTATTTCTACTAAGTAACAGAAAATATAAAGGGGGTACAAAAGGTTGTGCTTCTAGTTTCATCCGTCTCATGCTCATCAAAAAGAATCCACTAACAAGGTTGATCAAGTCTTGTTAACAAACTCATTCCGATTAACATGGAACCGGAGAAATTTCGAATAACACTATGTTACCTCAACAGGGATATGGACATCCCCAATAATAAGTATATCATATTTCTTCTTGACAGTAGGGAGAGGAAATTCAAAACCTCCAAATATAATCAATGGAATTTTTCCAATAGAGTTAATACTATAAACCTGAGGTTGTCTCCTCGGAAAGTGTACCGTATGCTCATTACCATTAACATGAAAAGTGACATTGCCTTTGTTGCAATCAATAATAGCCCCTGCAGTATTAAGGAAAGGTCTTCCAAGAATAATAGACATACTATCATCCTCGGGAATATCAAGAATAACAAAGTCCGTTAAAATAGTAACATTTGCAACCACAACAGGCACATCCTCACAAATACCGACAGGTATAGCAGTTGATTTATCAGCCATTTGCAAAGATATTTCAGTAGGTGTCAACTTATTCAAGTCAAGTCTATGATATAAAGAGAGAGACATAACACTAACACCGGCTCCAAGATCACATAAAGCAGTTTTAACATAATTTCTTTTAATGGAGCATGGTATAGTAGGTACTCCTGGATCTCCAAGTTTCTTTGGTGTTCCACCCTTAAAAGTGTAATTAGCAAGCATGGTGGAAATTTCAGCTTCCGGTATCTTTCTTTTATTAGTAATGATATCCTTCATATACTTAGCATAAGGATTTGTTTTGAGCATATTAGTTAATCGCATACGCAAAAAGATGGGTCTAATCATTTCAGCAAAGCGCTCAAAATCCTCATCATCCTTTTTCTTGGATGGTTTGGGAGGAAAAGGCATGGGTTTCTGAACCCATGGTTCCCTTTCTTTACCATGTTTCCTAGCAACGAAGTCTCTTTTATCGTAATGTTGATTCTTTGATTGTGGGTTATCAAGATCAACAACAGGTTCAACTTCTACTTCATTATCATTACTAGGTTGAGCATCAACATGAACATTATCATTAACATTTTCACTAGGTTCATGTTCATTACCAGATTGTGTTTCAACACCAGACATAGAGATATCATTTGGATTATCAGGTGGTTCAGCAATAGGTTCACTAGAAGTTTGCACAGTCATATCATTTTTCTTTTTCCTCCTTTTAGAAGAACTAGGTGCATCAATATTATTTCTCTGAGAATCTTGCTCGATTCTCTTAGGGTGGCCTTCAGGATACAGAGGTTCCTGAGTCATTCTACCAGTTCTAGTAGCCACTTTGACAACATAATCATTTTTCTTACTATTCATTTCATCAAGCACTTCTTTCTGAGCTTTAAGTACTTGTTCTACTTGAGTGGTAACCATAGAAGCATGTTTGCTAACAAGTTAACTCACCTCTAATATCAGCCATATAATCACTCAAGCGTTTAATCATAAAGGTATTCTGTTTTAATTGTCTACGAAAATAAGCATTAAAGTCATCTTGCTTAAACATAAAGTTATCAAACTCATCCAAGCACTCACTAGAAATTTTAGTAGGAGGGACTTCAGCTTTATCATACCTATAGAGAGAATTTACCTTTACTACCTGTGTCGGGATATCGGGAGGTTCTTCAGTAAATAAGTAATTGAGATCATACACTTCTCCAACAGGCGGTAAATTAAGACCATGTATTTCTTCAATAGGAGGTAAATTCTTAACATCTTCAACTTTAATACCTTTTTCATTCATAGATTTCTTTGCCTCTTGCATATCTTCGGGACTGAGAAATAGAACACCTCTCTTCTTCGGAGTTGGTTTAGGAATAGGCTCAGTAATTGCCTTAGGAGCTGGCTCGGGAGGTGCCCAATTATTTTCATTTGCCAACATATTATTCAATAGAATTTCAGCGTCATCCAGTGTTCTTTCCCTGAAAAGAGAACCAGCACAACTATCCAGGTAATCTCTGGAAGCATCGGTTAGTCCATTATAAAAGATATCAAGTATTTCACGTTTCTTAAGAGGATGATCAGGCAAAGCATTAATGTAACGCCCCGGATTCGATGCGCCAGGTGTCTTCCAGTTATTCGCCGTCGTTGCCATGTCATTTGCTTGCATGTTGCATTTTTCCATGTCATCATGTGCATTTCATTTTGCATACGTGTTCGTCTCATGCATCCGAGCATTTTCCCCGTTGTCCGTTTTGCAATCCGGCACTCCTATGTCCTCCGGCGTCCCCCTTTTTGTCTCTCATTATGAGTGGGTGTTAAACTTTCTCAGAATGGCCCGAGGTTTGTCAAGCGGCCTTGGTATAGCACCGGTAGACCGCCTGTCAAGTTTCGTGCCATTTGGAGGTCGTTTGATACTCCAACGGTTAACCGGGTAACCGTTAAAGCCTCTTTGTGTGCAGCCCAACACCCCTTCCAAAGTGGCCCAAAACCCAGCAAACTCCCCTCCATGCTCTCGGTCATTCGATCACGATCGCGTGGTCGAAAACCGCACCTCATTTGGACTCTCCTAACTCCCTCTACCTATAAATATATGCCCTCCCCCGAAAATCCCGCAGTCCAAACCCTAGTCCCTTCTCCATCACGTCGCCGGACATGTCCATCCATGCCGGACATGTCCGCCGGACACGTCGCGTCGTCCAATTAGCGACCGCCACGTCAGTGTCGCTGACCCCACGCCCAATCCCGCATCGCCACGTGTCGCCGCCACCATCCCACCGCGTGCCGCCGCCCGGGGCCCAGATCCGGCCCGCCCCTAGTCGAACCGGGCCTCGCCGCGCCTCCCCTGCACCGCCGCCTCGCGCCTCGCCGCCAGCTCCTGAGCTCCTCCTCCGCCAGCTCCGTCCGCCGCCGCCGGTCTCGCGAGCCTGGGACCCCGCCGCTGCTCCCTGCGGGAGCCCGCGCCCCGAGCGCCTTCCCCGGTCGCCGCCCCCGGCCACGCTCTGCCCGGCCCGACCTCGCCTCCCTCGCCGCCGGGCCTCGACCCCGCCGCAGGCACCGCGCCCGTTCGCCATTGGCCCCAGTCAGATCCGGGCAGGAGCGCCCGGATCCGCCTCGCTCCGACCCCGCCGGCCGCCTCTCCGGTCTCCTTCCTCCTCTCCGGCCAAGTCCGACTCTGCTCCGGCGAGCCTCGGAATCCGCGCTCTGATCTGGATCTGGAAGACGAGGTTGACCCCGAATTTTTGCCCGAGTCCCCGATTATTTTGACATTCTGGTGCACTTTTCATCGCATCATAACTCCATGCATACTGCACCATTTCATGCGTGTAATATGTCAAATTGTTTGTCTCGACGAGTACTTCATTTCATTCCATTGCATCATGTTCATTTGAGGTCATCTTGATGCCTGAATCATCATTGCAAGAGTGCATGTTGCTGTTAATCTGCTGAAACAGTTAATCTGCTGAGGTTGATGTCTACATGTGTTTTGAATTATGCCATGCCATCTTTCCATTGGTGTATGCCATGTATTTTTGTGATCAATGTGGTCACTAGCACAAGCATGTAAACTAGGCCTCGTGTTGTTGCTGATTTCAGTCCCTGTTCTGCTGTTATTTTTATGCCATGTAAACTTGATGCTATAGAGAGATCCATGCTTATTTTGAGATACTTAAGTAAGGATGTTTTGTACATATGGTTATGATCTATCCATCCATGCCCCTGGTTGCATTTATAGCTTGCTGTAGATTGTTCATATCTTGCTCCAAAGTTGCTAAATGATGTTTCTGTCAGCCTGTTAACATGAAGGGCAGTTTTACCATGTGATTTCCTAGTGATCCATGCACCCTATGAACTTGCCCTTGACATGCTTTGCTTCATAAACATGTATTCTTACTGTTGGTTGCCTTGCCATGCCATGTATTGCTCTGTGGTGAGTGGTTCAAGCTCACCAACATGCCTACTTATCGTTGCACCTGCCATGTTTGAATCTGTCCTATAACTTGCTATGTTTACATGGGTGCCATCATATTTTCTGTGCCGTTTTGGCTCATGGTCAGTAAAGGACTTTTGTTATATGCATTTAGAAGATTCATGCCATGCCTTTGTTTGCCCTGTTATATTCCTGTAACATGTTGTTTGATAGCTCTAAACATTGCAACCTGATGTTATTACTGCTAAAGTCTGAAACTGTTATTATTTGCAATCTTGCCATGTGTGTTTGAGCATGTTCTAGTGATTTCTGGAGATAGATCAGTGTTCATGTTTTGTTATGCTTTACCTATACATCATGCCCATGCCTTTTGTTCTTATGTTGAGCTGCTGTAGCATATTGTTTTGATGCTTGCAATATGCCTAGTTGCTATTTTGGATAGATTGTTGTTATGCCTTGTATAGAGTGTATGTGTTGAACCGTTCCTCCGTTTTGAGTGTGCTCTATATGAAACTTGCTTGATTTTGCATGTAGTTTCATATTATCATGTTGCATCCTTGTTAATATGCATTTTGCATCAATGCCATGTAGTTTCATGTAGTTTCACTAACGGTCCAGATCTGAGGTGTTTGCTTGATGTTTGTATGCATTTTGCATCAATGCCATGTTTAACTTGTTTTGCTCATATCTTCTAGGCCGTAGCTCCGAATCTAATGAACTTTATATGTAACACCACTAGAATCTCGTGTAGATCATCTTGGTGCATTTTAACTTGCTGTTTAACAACTTGAACATAAGGTTTATTCAGATGTGGACCAATTTCGAAATTTGCATATGAGGACTTACCGGAATTGTTATATGTTGTTCCCGGCCTCATTTAAACTTGCTTTGATGTGTTGCTCTTATATGCACCATCTCTTGCCATGAGTAGCTTCATGTAGCTTTGTCATGCATCATACTTGGTTGAGCATCATGCCTTGTTCATGTGTGGTGTGTTTACCATGTTGTGTGCTTCTTTTCGATAGTTCCTGTTTCGTTGCGATCGTGAGGATTCGTTCGTCTATGCTTGGTTCGGCTTCATCCGTTCGTCTTCTTCATGGACTCGTTCTTCTTCCTTGCGGGATTTCAGGCAAGATGACCGCTACCCTGGATCTCACTACTATCATTGCTATGCTAGTTGCTTCGTTCTATCGCTATGCCGCGTTACCTATCTTTTGCTCATCAAGCCTCCCAAATTTCCATGAACCTCTAACCTTTGACTCCCCTCCTAGCAAACCATTTCTTGGCTATGTTACCGCTTTGCTCAGCCCCTCTTATGGCGTTGCTAGTTGCAGGTGAAGTTGAAGATTGCTCCATGGTGGACAGGATTTTGTTGGGATATCACAATATCTCTTATATTATTAATGCATCTATATACTTGGTAAAGGGTGGAAGACTCAGCCTTATGCCTGGTGTTTTGTTCCACTCTTGCCGCCCTAGTTTCCGTCATACCGGTGTTATGTTCCCGGATTTTGCGTTCCTTACGCGGTCGGGTGATTTATGGGACCCCCTTGACAGTTCGCTTTGAATAAAATTCCTCCAGCAAGGCCCAACCTTGGTTTTACCATTTGCCTCACCTAGCCCTTTTTCCCTTGGGAGTCACGCTCTCGAGGGTCATCTTTATTTTACCCCCCCCCCCCCCCCCCGGGCCAGTGCTTGTCTAAGTGTTGGTCCAAACCGAGCGATGTCCGGCGCCCCCTGGGCAACCAGGGTCTATGCCAACCCATCGTCTTGTTCATCCGGTGTGCCCTGAGAACGAGATATGTGCAGCTCCTATCGGGATTTGTCGGCACAGCGGGCGGTCTTGCTGGTCTTGTTTTACCATTATCGAAATGTCTTGTAAACCGGGATTCCGAGTCTGATCGGGTCTTCCTGGGAGAAGGTATATCCTTCGTTGATCGCGAGAGCTTATCATGGGCTAAGTTGGGACACCCCTGCAGGGTATAATCTTTCGAAAGCCGTGCCTGCGGTTATAGGTAGATGGGAATTTGTTAATGTCTGGTTGTAGACAACTTGACACCAGATCTGAATTAAAATGCATCAACCGTGTGTGTAGCCGTGATGGTCTCTTTTCGGCGGAGTCCGGGAAGTGAACATGGTTTGTGTGTTATGATTGACGTAAGTAGGTGTTCAGGATCACCTCTTGATCATTGCTAGCTTCACGACCATTCTACTTGCTCTCTTCTCGCTCTTATTTGCGTATGTTAGCCACCATATTTGCGTAGCCGCTGCTGCAACCTCACCACTTTACCCCTTCCTTTCCCATTTAGCTTTGCTAGTCTTGATACCCATGGTAATGGGATTGCTGAGTCCTCGTGGCTCATAGATTACTACAACAACAGTTGCAAGTACAGGTTGCGATGATCTTGACGCGAGAGCGATGATTGCTTGTTTTGGAGTTCTTCTTCTGCTTCTTCTTCGATCAGGGGATAGGTTCCAGGTTGTCAGCCTGGGCTAGCAGGGTGGATGTCGTTTGAGTTTCTGTTTGTGTTTCATCCATAGTCGGATGGTGCTCTTATGTATGATGATGTTGTATTCGTGTGGCATTGTTTGCCTTATGTATGTATCCCTACCTATTATGTAATGTTGATGTAATGATATCCACCTTGCAAAAGCGTTTCAATATGCGGGTCTATCCTTGGTGGGACCTTCGAGTTCTTTTTGGATAGGGTCGCATATTGGGCGTGACAAGTTGGTATCAAAGCCACGACCGACCTTAGGAGCCCCCTTGATTGATCGTGTAGTTTGGCCATTGTTGAGTCTAGAAGAAAACTATTTTCGGAGTCTAGTTATATCGGAGAGTAATAATTCTTTTTACTCCTCAGTCCCTTCGTTGCTTTGGTAAGGAATCTTGACGTAGGTGTTTTGAATTACTCCTCTTCCCCTTCAAATTTTTCTTTAGGATCACGTAGTTGGTTTTCCGATCGTTGTTCCTCAGCTCTTTTCATCCGGTGCATTTCTCGTCAAGTCGACTCGAGCCTCTTCATCATTGAGTTCAATCCTTAGTTGTTTTCTTTTCCCACCCGCCCACCCATTTTTCTTCTCGGAGCCGGAGTTCGTAATCGAGTATCCATCCTACTTGTGTGAAGTCTTTGCTTTCTTTCCTCAATGATTTCAACCGGTGTTGTCTCTTCAAGATATTCATCGATTTCCCCTTCTAAGTTACCTTTGTTTTTCCCGCCCTCCCACCCTTTTCTTCCCGGAGTCTGACTCTCTCTCGACCATCTATTTCATTCGTGTGGAGCCTCTTCGGTCTTCCCTCAATTATTTCAACTGGTGAATTCTCGTCTCGGTGGACATTCTTCATCTCTTCTCCGGTGGACTCAATTCAAGTTTTCGGTGTTGATCGTATTCTTTCCCTTGGTTAAAGTGTTCTCCTTGCTCGTTTGCCTCTAGCCATTCAATCATTCCGGAGTTTGGAAGACATCTCAGGAGATTCGTCTGTGTTCTAATTAATTCGAGGTTGTCACCTCATTCTAATATTTCATTTGTTCCGGTGCATCATCTATCTGTTCAACATCCTTTCCAACGGTGTTTTCCTTTAGTGGCCCCTAACCCACAGGTCTTTTCCCAGGATCTTACCTAACTCTTCTAATTCTCCCGGGGTTATTCTCAAATTCTTTTCAAATCTGACGTAAGAGTGGATTTCATCACTCAAATGCCATCTCCAAGATCGCTTTCAAATTCTTTTCATCTTTGGTTCTACCTTTCCTCTTTTTCATTATTCCGGAGTTTCTCAGTAATTTTGGTGGTGTTTTCCGTCATCATTTGAAGACCGAAGTAGAGTTTTTCCTCTAAATCTTGCCCGTTCTGCCGAAGTTTCGTGGTTCTAGCTTCATGTTATCCTCTTAAATTATTCCATTTGTCAGAGATTCCTTTTCTTACCCATCCGGAGTATGTCAGGAGTTGTTTTTCCATTTCTTTTCACCGGAGGCCATTATTCCAGAAGAATTCTCCGTCCTCACATTTCAGATACCGTTATCCAATTATCCCGGCGCTGCATTCAAGTGCTCTTTAATCAGTTCGAGTTCTTCCCGTTCTTTTGCATCTAAATCCCCTCTAGCTTATTTGTTCTTCTAAGTCTTCCCGGTGATTCATTCTCTTTCGTCGATCATTTTCAAATTCTTACGGTGGTTCGTTCAAGATTCTTTTTCCTTGATTATCATTTTAATCCATTCGTTCTTTTCAATCCTACCGGTGGTTCATGAAGTCCTTCTCAAGTTTTGTGCTAACCATTCTCAATCCTTTTTTTCAAGAAGAATAAGTGGTATGCAAAAATCCTTTCCTTGTCATCAATTTAATTTGATGAAGTATAAGCATACAATAAATCTTATTCTTATTTCATCCAAGTGAGTTATCCCTTCATTCGGAGTTTATTCCTGTTGAATAAATTCTAGTTCCAAGTGTTCTCATCTTTTCTTTTCCGGAGTTCAATTTCCTCGACCATTTCGTCGGAACCTTCATCTAAATAACCGCTAGGTTTAATCTTATTCTTTCATCCTTCATTCTATCTCTTCATCTTTTTGTCAACGGAGTTCCACATGGTGGTTCTTCATGATTTAATTCTTTCTTCAAGAGTTCATCAAGTACCATTCCATCCTCTCAAGCTCGTGTTATATTCTTCCATTTTCAGCCAGAGTGCTGCCTAAAGCCTTTCAGTCTTATTCGTTTCTTATCTCGTTCTAACCGGAGTGGTTTCTTAGTCTATCTGATGCCGTGAGCTTTCGATTCTCATCATTCTCGTCGTTCCTCTCTTCTTCTCGAGTGCTCTCGACTCTTTGCTTCTTCTCTTGAGTTCTTGCTTCACCTCGTCCTCTTTCCCTTCCGTCTCGGTCCTAAGATCTCGGGACAAGATCTCTTGTTAGTGGAGGAGTGTTGTAACGCCCCGGATTCGATGCGCCAGGTGTCTTCCAGTTATTCGCCACCGTTGCCATGTCATTTGCTTGCTGTTGCATTTTTTCCATGTCATCATGTGCATTTCATTTTGCATACGTGTTCGTCTCATGCATCCGAGCATTTTCCCCGTTATCCGTTTTGCAATCCAGCACTCCTATGTCCTCCCGCGTCCCCCTTTTTGTCTCTCGTTCTGAGTGGGTGTTAAACTTTCTCGGAATGGCCCGAGGTTTGTTAAGCGGCCTTGGTATAGCACCGGTAGACCGCCTGTCAAGTTTCCTGCCATTTGGAGGTCGTTTGATACTCCAACGGTTAACCGGGTAACCGTTAAAGCCTCTTTTGTGTGCAGCCCAACACCCCTTCCAAAGTGGCCCAAAACCCAGCAAACTCCCCTCCATGCTCTCGGTCGTTCGATCACGATCGCGTGGCTGAAAACCGCACCTCATTTGGACTCTCCTAACTCCCTCTACTTATAAATATATGCCCTCCCCCGAAAATCCCGCAGTCCAAACCCTAGTCCCTTCTCCACAGCATCGCCGGACATGTCCATCTGTGCCGGACATGTCCGCCGGACACGTCGCTTCGTCCAATCAGCGATCGCCACGTCAGCGTCGCCGCCCCAGCGCCCAATCCCGCATCGCCACGTGTCGCCGCCTCCATCCCACCGCGTGCCGCCGCCCGGGTCCCAGATCCGGCCCGCCCCGTGTCGAACCGGGCCTCGTCGGGCCTCCCCTGCGCCGCCGCCTCGCGCCTCGCCGCCGGCCGCCATTCTTCCGGCGCCGGCGTGGCCCGCCGCCGCGCCCGCCCGCGCCCGAGCTCCTCCGCCGCTAGCTCCGTCCGCCGCCGCCGGTCTCGCGAGCCCGGGACGCCGCCGCCGCTCCCTGCGGGAGCCCGCGCCCTGAGCGCCTTCCCCGGTCGCCGCCCCCGGCCGTGCTCTGCCCGGCCCGACCTCGCCTCCCTCACCATCGGGCCTCGACCCCGCCGCAGGCGCCGCGCCCGTTCGCCGGCGGCCCTGGTCAGATCCAGGCAGGAGCGCCCGGATCTGCCTCGCTCCGACCCCGCCGGCCGCCTCTCCGGTCTCCTTCCTCCTCTCCGGCCAAGTCCGACCCTGCTCCGCCGAGCCTCGGAATCCGCGCTTCGATCTGGATCTGGAAGACGAGGTTGACCCCGAATTTTTGCCCGTCCCCGATTATTTTGACATTCTGGTGCACTTTTCATCGCATCATAACTCCATGCATACTGCTCCGTTTCGTGCGTGTAATATGTCAAATTGTTCGCCTCGACGAGTAATTCATTTCATTCCATTGCATCTTGTTCATTTGAGGTCATCTCGATGCCTGAATCATCGTTGCAAGAGTGCATGTTGTTGTTAATCTGCTGAAACTGTTATAACATGCTCATTTGTCATTTTTGCCATGTTTGATGTGTGCATCCTATGAGGTTGATGTCTACATGTGTTTTGAACTATGCCATGCCATCTTTCCAGTGGTGTATGCCATGTATTTTTGTGATCAATGTGGTGACTAGCACAAGCATGTAAACTAGGCCTCGTGTTGTTGCTGATTTCAGTCCCTGTTCTGCTGTTATTTTTATGCCATGTAAACTTGATGCTACAGAGAGATCCATGCTTATTTTGAGATACTTCAGTAAGGATGTTTTGTACATATGGTTATGAGCTATCCATCCATGCCCCTGGCTGCATTTATAGCTTGCTGTAGATTGTTCATATCTTGCTCCAAAGTTGCTAAATGATGTTTCTGTCAGCCTGTTAACATGAAATTCAGTTTTGCCATGTGATTTCCTAGTGATCCATGCACCCTATGAACTTGCCCTTGACATGCTTTGCTTCATAAACATGTATTCTTACTGTTGGTTACCTTGCCATGCCATGTATTGCTCTGTGGTGAGTGGTTCAAGCTCACCAACATGCCTACTTATCGTTGCTCCTGCCATGTTTGAATTTGTCCTATAACTTGCTATGTTTACATGGGTGCCATCATATTTTCTGTGCCGTTTTGGCTCATGGTCAGTAAAGGACTTTTGTTATAAGCAATTAGTAGATTCAAGCCATGCCTTTTTTTGCCCTATTATGTTCCTCTAACATGTTGTTTGATGGCTCTAAACATTTCAACCTGATGTTATTACTGCTAAAGTCTGAAACTGTTATTATTTGCAATCTTGCCATGTGTGTTTGAGCATGTTCTAGTGATTTCTGGAGATAGATCAGTGTTCATGTTTTGTTATGCTTTACCTATACATCATGCCCATGCCTTTTGTTCTTATGTTGAGCTGCTGTAGCATATTGTTTTGATGCTTGCAATATGCCTAGTTGCTGTTTTGGACAGATTGTTGTTATGCCTTGTATAGAGTGTATGTGTTGCACCGTTCCTCCGTTTTGAGTGTGCTCTATATGAAACTTGCTTGATTTTGCATGTAGTTTCATATTATCATGTTGCATCCTTGTTAATATGCATTTTGCATCAATGCCATGTAGTTTCATGTAGTTTCACTAACGGTCCAGATATGAGGTGTTTGCTTGATGTTTGTATGCATTTTGCATCAATGCCATGTTTAACTTGTTTTGCTCATATCTTCTAGGCCGTAGCTCCGAATCTAATGAACTTTATATGTAACTTGACTAGAATCTCATGTAGATCATCTTGGTGCATTTTAACTTGCTGTTTAACAACTTGAACATAAGGTTTATTCAGATCTCGACCAATTTCGAAATTTGCATATGAGGACTTACCGGAATTGTTATATGTTGTTCCCGGCCTCATTTAAACTTGCTTTGATGTGTTGCTCTTGTATGCACCATCTCTTGCCATGCGTAGCTTCATGTAGCTCTGTCATGCATCATACTTGGTTGAGCATCATGCCTTGTTCATGTGTGGTGTGTTTACCATGTTGTGTGCTTCTTTTCGATAGTTCCTGTTTCGTTGCGATCATGAGGATTCGTTCGTCTACGCTTGGTTCGGCTTCATCCATTCGTCTTCTTCATGGACTAGTTCTTCTTCCTTGCGGGATTTCAGGCAAGATGACCGCTACCCTGGATCTCACTACTATCATTGCTATGCTAGTTGCTTCGTTCTATCGCTATGCTGCGTTACCTATCTTTTGCTCATCAAGCCTCCCAAATTGCCATGAACCTCTAACCTTTGACACCCCTCCTACCAAACCATTGCTTGGCTATGTTACCGCTTTGCTCAGCCCCTCTTATAGCGTTGCTAGTTGCGGTGAAGTTGAAGATTGCTCCATGGTGGAAAGGATTTTATTGGGATATCACAATATCTCTTATATTATTAATGCATCTATATACTTGGTAAAGGGTGGAAGACTCGGCCTTATGCCTGGTGTTTTGTTCCACTCTTGCCGCCCTAGTTTCCGTCATACCGGTGTTATGTTCCCGGATTTTGCATTCCTTACGCGGTTGGGTGATTTATGGGACCCCCTTGATAGTTCGCTTTGAATAAAACTCCTCCAGCAAGGCCCAACCTTGGTTTTACCATTTGCATCACCTAGCCCTTTTCCCCTTGGGAGTCGCGCTCTCAAGGGTCATCTTTATTTTACCCCCCCCCCGGGTCACTGCTTGTCTAAGTGTTGGTCCAAACCGAGCGATGTCCGGCGCCCCCTGGGCAACCAGGGTCTATGCCAACCCGTCGTCTTGCTCATCCGATGTTCCCTGAGAACGAGATATGTGCAGCTCCTATCGGGATTTGTCGGCACAGCAGGCGGTCTTGCTGGTCTTGTTTTACCATTGTCGAAATGTCTTGTAAACCGGGATTCCGAGTCTGATCGGGTCTTCCTGGGAGAAGGTATATCCTTCGTTGATAGCGAGAGCTTATCATGGGCTAAGTTGGGACACCCCTGCAGGGTATAATCTTTCGAAAGCCGTGCCTGCGGTTATAGGCAGATGGGAATTTGTTAATGTCCGGTTGTAGACAACTTGACACCAGATCCGAATTAAAATGCATCAACCGTGTGTGTAGCCGTGATGGTCTCTTTTCGGCGGAGTCCGGGAAGTGAACACGGTTTCAGTGTTATGATTGACGTAAGTAGGTGTTCAGGATCACCTCTTGATCATTGCTAGCTTCACGACCGTTCCGCTTGCTCTCTTCTCGCTCTTATTTGCGTATGTTAGCCACCATATTTGCGTAGCCGCTGCTGCAACCTAAACACTTTACCCCTTCCTTTCCCATTTAGGTTTTCTAGTCTTGATACCCATGGTAATGGGATTGCTGAGTCCTCGTGGCTCACAGATTACTACAATAACAGTTGCAGGTACAGGCTGCGATGTCTTGACGCGAGAGCGATGATTGCTTGTTTTGGAGTTCTTCTTCTGCCTCTTCTTCGATCAGGGGACAGGTTCCAGGTCGGCAGCCTGGGCTAGCAGGGTGGATGTCGTTTGAGTTTCTGTTTGTGTTTCATCCATAGTCGGATGGTGCTCTTATGTATGATGATGTTGTATTCGTGTGGCATTGTTTGCCTTATGTATGTATCCCTACCTATTATGTAATGTTGATGTAATGATATCCACCTTGCAAAAGCGTTTCAATATGCGGGTCTATCCTTGGTGGGACCTTCGAGTTCCTTTTGGATAGGGTCGCATATTGGGCGTGACAATTAAGTAACTTGAGAAGCTTCTCCGAAGCTTGTGGGAGACTCTCTTCTTCAATTTGCACAAAGTTGTATATTTCCCTCAAAGCAGCTTGTTTCTTATGAGCAGGGAAATATTTAGCAGAGAAGTAATAAATCATATCCTGGGGACTTTGCACACAACCAGGATCAAGAGAATTAAACCATTTCTTAGCATCACCCTTTAATGAGAACGGAAATATTTTGAGTGAATAAAGGTAGCACGATCTCTCATTATTAGTAAACAGGGAAGCTATATCATCTAACTTACGAAGATGTGCCACAACAGATTCAGATTCATAGCCATAAAAAGGATCAGATTCAACCAAAGTAATTATATCCGGATCAACAGAAAAGTCATAATAATCCTGATTGGGAACACAGATAGGTGAAGTAGCAAAAGCAGGGTCGGGTCTCATCCTATCTCTAAAAGATTCTTTACTCCACTTAACTAGCAACCTCTTACGTTCAAAGCTATCCTGGCAAGCAAGAATAGCTTCAATAGATTCAGCATCAAAAAGATAACCCTCAGGAATAGCAAGCATATTTTCATCATCACTAACATCATTGTGTTCAGTTTCAATAATTTCTCTTTCTCTAGACCTAGAGATTTGTTCATCTAGATGATACGGTCACTACAGGTATTCTTGTCGTTCCTCCATTACTGTCAAGTAAAACATCTTCCAACCGAGAGACTTGCTATGAAAACAAGATGCAAAAGTATGTGGTTCCCGCTCTACGTCATAAGAAGATCATGTGTGCTACAGAACAGAGGGGGGTCTTAGGTGTGAAGCTTGTTTATATGCTACTGAAAGGAGATGGTCATATGCTCTACCGATTGAACGCAACAACATCGCTACAAATAATTCTTTTGTTTGCTCGGTTGCTCCTCAGATCGTGCCTCGGGAGGAAGTGAAGCCCACGTTCAGAACACCATGTGATTACTTCTATCTAGGCCAGCAGAGTGAAAGTTTGAAGGTTGCACCATCAAGTTAATTTTAGCGTCAGCCTAGAAATCATACATGCAAGTATATGTACGTGTGTCCTTTTTATTTGCTTTCCACGGTTTGTTCAGATTTGGTAGTTTTCTTTTTATTTGCTATGTACAATTTGTAACAGATGAGGATTCCTCATCGTTTCCTCGTTCAGGTCGGGTCTGGCCCAAATATTAGGCACCACCTATATAAGCAAGGGGTGCACCGCTTTGTAAGGGGAGGTTTTGATGACGTGAAGAAAATACTCAGAAAAACACCTAATGGATGCACTTATCTGTGCTCCTGCATCCCTTATTAGGGTTTGTTATTTGCATGGTGTTTCGTCGGCATTGATCATCAGGACACAAGCTTCAGTTTGGTTCTTGATCAGCAAGGGTCGAATCATCTCTATTTTGCATCTCATCTACTACTTTTGTTCTCTCCTCCATCTGTTAATCGCTCCACCGCCGCCACCGCCGCCGCTGATCATCATTAGCATAATCCATCCATCTAATCTAGCTGTAGTACTACTACGCCACGGTGCTACTTCTTTCCACTATATTTTCTTCATCTAGCTACTACACGATTACAAGCATAGTCTATCATACTACTGTTTGTTCTTGCTGGCGAACTCATTGCCACTGTGTGTGCGTGCGGTGAAAGATCAGGCCACTCCAAATATCGTCTCAACGCTACTTGAGGCGTATCAACTGGTATCAGAGAGCACCAGGTTTATCACCGCGCGATGTCAACTGCAAGCAAGCGTGACGCGAATGAGGTGCAAGAGGATGATGGGCCACCGCAATATGGTCCCGATCTGGACCCAGGTGTCCGTGCTATGTTCAAGGCTACATACCAGCACTTCGACAACCGCATGAAGGCGCTCGACGAGACAGTGACCGACGGGTTCCAGGCCATGCAAGCAGCCCTCCGTCGCTTAGAGGCACGGGCAGCCGGCGCGGCTGCTCCAACGAGGGAACAACATGCCCTGCAGCAGTGAGCACCTCGACATGTCCATGACGCAGACGTTGACAACAATGACAATGATGCTGAGTCCGAGGCACGATCTGAGGAGCAACCAAACAAACAAAAGAATTATTTGTAGCGATGTTGTTGCGTTCAATCGGTAGAGCATATGACCATCTCCTTTCAGTAGCATATAAAACAGGCTTCACACCTAAGACCCCCCTCTGTTTTGTAGCACACATGATCTTCTTATGATGTAGAGCGGGAACCACATACTTTTGCATCTTGTTTTCATAGCAAGTCTCTCGGTTGGAAGATGTTCTTGACAGTAATGGAGGAACGACAAGAATACCTGCAGTGACTGTATCACTAGAAATTCACCAAGGGGCACAGTAGTATCAAGCATAGAAGTAGTTTCATCATAAGTATCATACATAGCAGAAGTGGCATCATCAATAACATGCGACATATCGGAACAAATAGCAGAAGCATGTTTAGGTGTCGCTAGCTTACTCATAACAGAAGGTGAATCAAGTGCAGAGCTAGATGGCAGTTCCTTACCTCCCCTCGTAGTTGAGGGATAAATTTTTGTCTTAGCGTCTTTCAAGTTCTTCATAGTGTCCAGCAGATATAAATCCCAAGTGACTCAAAGAATAGAGCTATGCTCCCCGGCAACGGCGCCAGAAAAAGGTCTTGATAACCCACAAGTATAGGGGATCACAACAGTTTTTGAGGGTAGAGTATTCAACCCAAATTTATTGATTCGACACAAGGGGAGCCAAAGAATATTCTCAAGTATTAGCAGCTGAGTTGTCAATTTAACCACACCTGGAAACTTAGTATCTGCAGCAAAGTGTTTAGTAGCAAAGTAATATGATAGTGGTGGTAACGGTAACAAAAGTAAAGACATCAAAAGTAATGTTTTTGGTATTTTTGTAGTGATTGTATGAAAGTGCAACTATCCCTAGGTGGTTTTGGTAATTCATAACAACATATAGTTCATTGAGCTAATGCTATTCCAAGACTATTATTTCAGGAAAGCTCAATGAATGGCATGGCATGGATGATGAAAGTGGATCCCTCAAAATGCTAATGACAAAGGATTGGCTCAAGCTCAAAAGCTCAAGACTCTTCATTTTATATTTTAGTGATTCAAGATCACATTGAGTCTATAGGAAAATCCAATACTATCAAGGAGGGATGAGGTGTTGCTTAATGAGCCTCTTGCTTCATGTGCTTAGTGATATGCTCCAAAACCCTGAGCTACTTTCTCACATCCACAAATGACCTAAACCTAAAGCCAAAATCGGTCACACCGATTCTTCCTATCCGGCGCCACCAAGCTCTAATGTCATAGCCACTACCACAAACCCTAAGAAAATCGGTTCTACCGATAGGGATCTCAGTCTCACCGAGATGGGATTGTAATCTCTCTGTTTCCATTCGTAACGTTTCGGTCTAACCGAAGTGAGCGATCGGTCCCACCGAGATTGCAATGTAAACTCTCTGTTTCCCTTTTGTAACATTTCGCTCTCACCGAAAAGAGCAAATCGGTCCCACCGAGTTTACCTGACCAACTCTCTGGAAAGCTTATTACCAAAATCGGTCTCACCGAGTTTGTGTAATCGGTCTTACCGAGATTATGTTATGCCCTAACCCTAACCAAATCGGTCTCACCGAGTTGCATGTCAGTCCCACTAAAAATCATTAACGGTCACCAGGTTTACTAAATCGGTCTGACCGAGTCTGTTGAATCGGTCCCACCGAGTTTGGTAAAGTGTGTGTAACGGTTAGATTTTGTGTGGAGGCTATATATACCCCTCCACCTCCTCTTCATTCGTGGAGAGAGCCATCAGACTATACCTACACTTCCAACTTACCATTTCTAAGAAAGAACCACCTACTCATGTGTTGAGGCCAAGATATTCCATTCCTACCATATGAATCTTGATCTCTAGCCTTCCCCAAGTTTCTTTCCACTCAAATCTTCTTTCCACCAGATCCAAAACCTATGAGAGAGAGAGTTGAGTGTTGGGGAGATTATCATTTGAAGCACAAGAGCAAGGAGTTCATCATCAATGCACCATTTGTTACTTCTTGGAGAGTGGTGTCTCCTAGATTGGCTAGGTGTCACTTGGGAGCCTCCGTCAAGATTGTGGAGTTGAACCAAGGAGTTTGTAAGGGCAAGGAGATCGCCTACTTCGTGAAGATCTACCGCTAGTGACGCAATTCCTTCGTGGGTGACGGCCATGGTGGGATAGACAAGGTTGCTTCTTCGTGGACCCTTCGTGGGTGGAGCCCTCCGTGGACTCGCGCAGCCGTTACCCTTCGTGGGTTGAAGTCTCCATCAACGTGGATGTACGATAGCACCACCAATTGGAACCACGCCAAAAACATCCGTGTCTCCAATTGCGTTTGAATCCTCCAAACCCTTCCCTTTACTTTCTTGCAAGTTGCATGCTTTAATTTCTGCTGCTCATATACTCTTTGCATGCTTGCTTGAATTGTGTGATGATTGCTTGACTTGTCCTAAGATAGCTAAAATCTGCCAAACTCTAAAATTGGGAAAAGGTTAATTTTTAATTGGTCAAGTAGTCTAATCACCCCCCCTCTAGACATATTTCAAGGTCCTACAAGTGGTATCAGAGCTTTGGTCTCCATTTGCTTTGATTTCCATAGCTTTTGGTGGTCATAGCCTTGGTTTCACAACCTAGGAGAGTATGGCGTCTAGCGAGGGAAATTATCACCATAGAGGTCCTTACTTTGATGGTACTAATTTTGCTAGCCGAACCGTGAAGCTAATGCGGAAGAATTGAAGATGCTGCAATACAATGCTCAAGCTTGTGATATCATCTTCAACGGATTGTGCCCCGAAGAATTCAACAAAATCAACCGTCTTGAGAATGCAAAGGAAATTTGGGATACTTTGATTGATATGCATGAAGGTACTGAATCCGTCAAGAAATCCAAGTTGGATGTGCTCCAAAGTCAGCTTGACAAGTTCAAAATGAAGGATGGTGAAGGTGTCGCTGAAATGTACTCTAGGCTTGCACTCATCACAAATGAGATTGCCGGCTTGGGAGTGAAGAGATGACCGATAGATTCATCATCAAGAAGATCCTAAGAGCATTGGATGGAAAGTATGATACTGTGTGCACATTGATCCAAATGATGCCAAACTACAAAGATCTCAAGCCAACGGAAGTCATTGGAAGAATTGTTTCTCATGAGATGTCACTTAAGGATAAGGAGGAACTTCACAACAAGTCAAGTGGTGCTTACAAAGCCTCAAGTGAAGCCCCCACATCATCAAGTGAGAAACAAACCTTCAATGAAGAATTGAGATTAATGGTGAATAACTTCAACAAATTCTACAAGAGTAGAAGCAAAGAAAGAAGCTCCAAGTCAAGGTCTTACAGTGACAAAATATCTTCTAGTCGAGAGCGAAATTGCTACAATTGTGGGAGACCCGGACACTATTCCAATGAGTGTACGACACCCTACAAAAGAAGAGAAGATTCTCCAAGAAGAAGAAGAAAACGAGAAGAATCACCACCAAGAGAGAGAAGGAGTAGAGATGATCGTTATGAATGAAGACCCTCACGGAGAAGCAAGGATTCGGAAAGGAAGGACAAGTCATCAAGGAGCTACACAAAATGAAGACATCAAGCTCATGTTGGTGAATGGGTATCCGGCTCCGACTCCGACAATCACTCCGAGAGAAGCTATCACTCTGACTCCGAATATACTCAAGATGAAGGTGTTTCCGATCTAGAACTTGTGTCAACCAACTCCTATGACATATTTGATTCACCAAATGAAGGAATTGGAAGATGCTTCATGGCCAAAGGTCCAAAGGTAACTCATCCTGAGTATGTTGATTTCAATAGTGATGAAGATGACTTGCTTGTGGATGATGATTTACTTGTTGACAACTCTAGTGATGAATACTATGATGAAACGTCAATTAATCATGCTAATCAAGATAAAACGAATGACAATGATAAGGAGAAGATTGAGCTTCTAACTAAAGAACTAAACACTCTTAAGTTGGCTCATGAAACTATCTTCGAAGATCATCAAGAACTTTTAAGGGCTCATGAGAAGTTACGCTTTGAAAAGCTCAATCTTGAGCAAGAGCATGAGTTCTTAAAAGCAATCAATGATGATCTCGTAAGAAAAGTTCTTCTTACATTGCCAAGCGTTTACTCTTATCTACTTACATGCCTCAAGTCAAGTCTAGTAACAAGTACAAGAAAGATACTTCCTCTGGTAGTAACAATAATAATGTCAAATCCAATATTGTTGCTTCTAGTAGTTCTCTTGATTCCACTAATGATTCTCTTAGCCA
Source organism: Triticum aestivum (assembly GCF_018294505.1). Taxonomy (NCBI): domain Eukaryota; kingdom Viridiplantae; phylum Streptophyta; class Magnoliopsida; order Poales; family Poaceae; genus Triticum; species Triticum aestivum. Next base: position 159,847,409 of record NC_057795.1, on the reverse strand, counting down.
AGTTACATTTGAGCAAGAAAATAGCTTATTGAAGGGAATTATAGAGAAAGGTGTTTACAAGAGCCTTGCCGGGAGTAAGCAATTCGATGAAATTGTACGCAAGCAAGGAAGACACCGGAAGAATCAAGGTGTTGGTTTTGAACGAAAGTTCAATGCCAATGGAGTTGAGTGGGAAGAAGATCAATACCCCAAGACGAAGTTTGTTCCTCAACAAGAGAAGTATGATCCTACTTCCTTCAAGGGAACACAAGCACAAGATGATCTTCCACCACAAGACCACAAGAACAAAGGCAAGGACAAGCTTCAAGAAGAGATTAATGCATTTGAAGAAGCACCTAAGGCCTCGTTCAAGTGGGTTCCCAAGACTACGTCAAGTTCTACTTCATCAAGTACAACTACAACTCCAAGGATTCCCATCAAGATGATGTGGATCCCGAAGAAGAAGCACTAGAGAGTTCTTGAGGGTGACTCCGCCAACATTCTTCACTCATATCATTATGGCAAGAACAAGTGCAATCAACCTCCACATCTTGCACTAGTTCAAGGAGTCAGAAACCCTCATGTTGGTAAGGCAAGGGACAAGGTAACCTAATGATTTCATGGACATCATCTTGTGTGTGCATCACTCTATGTCTATGGATATTCTTGTTAGTTCCTTGTGGGACTAACCCATAAGTGCAACTCACTCCAAAGGATTGCTCCAAATGATCTACATCAACATTGAGCATCCACATCTTCAACACCTACATGAAGTCATCATCGACAAAACTGAAGGTTAGTTCATCCCTCAAAGGGGGGATCTCACATCTAGGGGGAGCTTAACTCTAAGAATTGAGTCAAAGCAACTCTAAATGGTGTGAACACATCAATGCATTATGTAAAGGTGGTAACCCCACTTGAGCTTAAACGATGAGTATGACCTATGATCAAATGTTTATCATTTGACTCCTAAGTCAATATACTCATATATAGATGACCTAGTCATCGCCAATTGTTTGATAGATGCTAGAATTGGTTGTGCATGCTTTGCCACATATTTCATTTGCCATCTTATTGTGTGAGCATGTTGGTGCATATTTTACTCATTCGAGGACATCCACTTGTTGCTTTGATTGTTTGAGTTTCTTTTCTTTTTGCCAAGTGGAAGGACAAGAATGCCTAAGAACCTTCTCTACCTATCTATGCTTTTCTCGTCTCAAACTCTATTCATGCTACATCACAAAATTTGATCAAGTCAGATTCGAACCACTCTGTGTGAGGAGCACTCGGAGTCCCCGATTCGTCATAGACTTAAACTTCCAAAACTTCTTTGTGATTCTCGGTCTGACCGATTCCTCCATTTCGGTCCTATCGAGATCATTAAGTCGATCTAAGTTTTCGATCTCGGTGCAACCGATTTGAACTTTTCGGTCACACCAAGTTGCTGTAACTGTACACTGTTATGCATCTTGGTGCCACCGAGTTGTTCCACTCGGTCACACCGACAGGGTCGGGCTATATATAGTCACGGGCAAAAATTTGGAAATTTCTCGGAACCCCTTCGCCCGCGCAATAGCTCGCTCTACCTCCAAGGTCTCCGGATCGTCTCCTCGTCGCCAGCCGCCTCCTGTCGCTGGTCTCCGCCGCTGTCAACGGATTACAACCCCGCCATTGCCGCCGTAGTGAGTTCATCGTAGAGCTAGGGTATGGACTCGATCACTGTGCTATCCTCGTCCGATTCCTAGCACATTGTGTTCTTATTGATTCTTGCCACGTTTGAAACACTCCTATCCAGTCAATGCAATCTGTAGATTAGATGAGATTCAAAATTTTAGGGTTAGGTTTCCGCCGAAACCATCTCGGACCCACCGAGTTGAAAAACTCGGTCCCACTGATTTGGCTTATGCCATTGCACTAGTAACTCTCGGTCTGACCGAGAATTGCTAATCGGTGAGACCGATTTTAGGATTTTGTGAAACCCTAGCAGTCTCGGTGCCACCGAACTGTGACTCGGTCCAACCAAGTTCATCAGTTTTAGGTTCCAAAACTGCTTCGGCATCACCGAGTTTGAAAATCGGTTGATCCGAAATGCTTTCTGTGGAAAACTAAAACTGAATTTTTGAATCATTCTTTTGCAAAAATCTCTGCATTTTGTGATGCTCATCCACTCTATCTCATCTATAACTCTTCACAGGGCCAGTAGTCAGTGTTTGCAGCATGTTAGACCAGAGTGACAGCCAGAACAGGTCAGAAGAGCAGATGCACATGAGTGAGGGCACTAGTCCCTCCAGCACTTCAGATGAAGGCAGCAGAAGCACTCCTAGCAATCTGCCTAAGGCTGCTACCAGGCAAAGGAGGAAGAGAACCTCAGACTGTGAGGATGAGGACTATAGAGCAGAAGAAGATGAGGCTACCTCCAAGAAGGTAGTGCTCAAAAAGGAGTATGGCTCAGCACATAGCACAAAGCCTGGACTGAATAAGAAGGTTCCTGCCAAGAGGACACCAATGCCCAAGGTCAGAAGGTCCACTCTAGTGCCTGCAGCATCTGAACCCAAAGAGGCACCTACAAAGAAAGTCACATCTTCCAAACCCAAGAAAGTTCCCACTGGTGAAACTATGAAGTTTACCATTGAATCAGAGGATGAAGGTGCTCAGGATAAGAAGAAGAAGAGAGCCAGAACCACAACTACCCAGGTTCTTGGAAATCCCTCAATGAGAAGAGATTCTGAAGAGGAAGAAGAGGTTGCTGCACCAGCACCCAAGGCACCAAAGCTTATGGGTGATGCTACTAGATCAGGGGCTGCAACATCTAAGCCCAAGGAAGCACCCAAAGCTGCCCCCAAAGCCAAGCTTGCAACAAAGAGGAATACCAGAAGTATTCCAGCTGCTGAGAAGAACAAGGCCCCAGTGCTTGAGGTTGCTGAGGAAGAAGATGAAGAAGGACAGGTCCTAAGGAAGCTCAAGCCCAAGATACCAGACCACAATGATGCCCATCCTGTGGCTGAGGACATGAACATCAGAAGAGACTCAGGGTTGAGGCTATGGAGGCTGACAGATCCATATGCCACAAGGAGGAGAACTGCTGTTAATTACAGGTTCCATACAAAGGAACAACGGGACTTCTATGAGACAATCTTGTTGGACAAGAAGCCCATAGTTTGTGATATGAGATGGGTCGACTGGACCTATGTTAAGGAAAATGAAGAGCACTATCCTGGAGTGCAAGACAGTTTTGTTGCTTGTGGAGTTGCAGATTATGTTGGGCAAAAGCTCACCAACTGGAATGATGAACTTATCATGCAATTCTACTCCACAACACATTTCTATCCAGATGGGAGGATAGTTTGGATGTCTGAAGGTACGAGGTACCAGTCCACTGTTGAGGAATGGGCAAGAGTGATCAATGCCCCAAAAGAAAATGATGATGACCTGGATATATATGCCAATAAGAAGATGGACCACAATTCCATGGCACACATGTAGAAGGAGATCCAAGACAAAGCCATTGAAACACATAAGTTTGGGTCAGTCCACTTCCTTCTGTCAGGGCTGGCAACTATCAATTGGATCCTAAGGCATACTTTGTTGCCTAAGTCTGGTGACAACAACATGATCTGAGGGCATGCAATCAACATGTTGCATTTGTTTGATGTGCCACAGAAATTCAAGGTCATGAGCCTTATGGTTGAAACCATTAAGAGGACTGCAGCAGATCAGAAGAGGAGCTGTGGATATGCCCCTCAGATTCAGGAGTTGATTAACTCAAAGATGGGAACAGGCAAATATCTATTGGATAAGGAACATTTTCCACTTTATCCAGACTTTGAGGACAATGAGATTGTCATGAATGAGAATGATCCATCATCCGTACATGCTCAAGAGAAGCAGGAGAAGGCAAGGAAGGAGAAGGCTGCCAAGATGCCAACTCAAGAGGAGGCATCTGAGTATTTCTTGAAGAACAAGCAAGAGCAGCTTGGTTACTTAATAGCATCAACACTGAGGATTGAGAAGGGATTGGCCACCCTCATTCAAAATAAGGAGAGCTTGGAAAGAATCATGGAACTCAAATTTCATGATCTTGATGTCAAAGTAACTGAGATTCAGTCTGTTGTGGAGCAGCTGTAGGATGACATGCAGGAGAGGCAGGGCAAGACTACCACTAATGTTTTTGCCAGAGTGCCTAGAGCTCAGAGGTCAGCTACAGTGCCTGTCACAGACACCAGAGCCACATCATCTACACCAGCTACAGCTCCTACAGCTCCAGTGCAACCAGCTCCAGCATCTACTCCAACACCCTCTACTTCAACTGAAGCCTTCGTTCTTGGAGTTATCCGGACACCACCACCTGAAGATCAAGCCTGAGAGTCGATCTAGCACTATGCATTTTCTATGAACTTTTTGGTAACTTGTTGCCAAAGGGGGAGAAAAACGTATAGATCATAGGCTTCAAGAGAGTATGTGTGTTGCTTTTGTTCTCTCTTGCTTTGATTTGGTGGTTAAACTTATTTGCTTTTGATTGCTTGAGATACTATGCTATTCTTGTGAGACATTGATGATCATGTGTTTGATCATAAGCTACACTTATGCATGTTTGATGATACTATGCTATTCTTGTGAGACATTAATGATCATGTGTTTGGTCATCAGCTACACTTATGCATGTTTGATGATATTATCTTATCTATCCTATGTGATCATTCACTTTGCTTGGTGATGAGTGCATGTATTCAATCTTTATCATTTTGAGCGCTCCACCAAGATGTATGTGACATGGAAGAGTAACCCATGAGCCTAATTCCTTGTGCATTTGCAGTCCAAAGCAAATCTTAAACTAGGCACAAATTTAGGGGGAGCTCTTACTTATCACATACTTCTCAAAGCGACGATGTTTTTAAATCTTATTATCATTTGTCGAAGCTTTGATCTATATGTTGTCATCAATTACCAAAAAGGGGGATATTGAAAGTGCAACTATCCCTAGGTGGTTTTGGTAATTCATAACAACATATAGCTCATTGAGCTAATGCTATTCCAAGACTATTATTTCAGGAAAACTCAATGAATGGCATGGCATGGATGATGAAAGTGGATCCCTCAAAATGCTAATGACAAAGGATTGGCTCAAGCTCAAAATCTCAAGACTCTTCATTTTATATTTTAGTGATCCAAGATCACATTGAGTCTATAGGAAAAGCCAATACTATCAAGGAGGGATGAGGTGTTGCTTAATGAGCCTCTTGCTTCATGTGCTTAGTGATATGCTCCAAAACCCTCAGCTACTTTCTCACATCCACAAATGACCTAAACCTAAAGCCAAAATCGGTCACACCGATTCTTCCTATCCGGCGCCACTGAGTTCTAATGTCATAGCCACTGCCACAAACCATAAGCAAATTGGTTCTACCGATAGGGATCTCAATCTCACCGAGATGGGATTGTAATCTCTCTGCTTCCCTTCGTAACGTTTCGGTCTAACCGAAGTGAGCGATCGGTCCCACCGAGATTGCAATGTAAACTCTTTGTTTCCCTTTTGTAATATTTTGGTCTCACCGAAAAGAGCAAATCGGTCCCATCGAGTTTACCTGACCAACTCTCTGGAATGCTTATTACCAAAATTGGTCTCACCGAGTTTGTGTAATCGGTCTTATCGAGATTAAGTTATGCCCTAACCCTAACCGAATCAGTCTCACTGAGTTGCATGTCAGTCCCACCGAAAATCACTAACGGTCACCAGGTTTACTAAATCGGTATGACCGAGTCTGTTGAATCGGTCCCACCGAGTTTGGCAAATTGTGTGTAACGGTTAGATTTTGTGTGGAGGCTATATATACCCCTCCACCTCCTCTTCATTCGTGGAGAGAGCCATCAGACTATACCTACACTTCCAACTTACCATTTCTGAGAGAGGACCACCTACTCATGTGTTGAGGCCAAGATATTCCATTCGTACCATATGAATCTTGATCTCTAGCCTTCCCCAAGTTGCTTTCCACTCAAATCTTCTTTCCACCAGATCCAAAACCTATGAGAGAGAGTTGACTGTTGGGGAGACTATCATTTGAAGCACAAGATCAAGGAGTTCATCATCAATGCACCATTTGTTACTTCTTGGAGAGTGGTGTCTTCTAGATTGGCTAGGTGTCACTTGGGAGCCTCCGACAAGATTGTGGATTTGAACCAAGGAGTTTGTAAGGGCAAGGAGATCGCCTACTTCGTGAAGATCTACCGCTAGTGCGGCAAGTCCTTCCTGGGCGACGACCATGGTGGGATAGACAAGGTTGCTTCTTCGTGGACCCTTCGTGGGTGGAGCCCTCCGTGGACTCGCGCAGCCGTTACCCTTCATGGGTTGAAGTCTCTATCAACGTGGATGTACGATAGCACCGCCTATTGGAACCACGCCAAAAACATCCGTGTCGCCAATTGCGTTTGAATCCTCCAAACCCTTCGCTTTACTTTGTTGCAAGTTGCATGCTTTAATTTCCGCTACTCATATACTCTTTGCATGCTTGCTTGAATTGTGTGATGATTGCTTGACTTGTCCTAAGATAGCTAAAATCAGCCAAACTCTAAAATTGGGAAAAGGTTAAGTTTTAATTGGTCAAGTAGTCTAATCACCCCCCCTCTAGACATACTTCAAGGTCCTACATTCTAACAGTAGCAACGGAAAAGTAAATAAGCATAAACCAGTATATGGAAAACTCATAGGCACCGAATTAGTGATGGATAATTATGCCGGATGCGGTTCGTCATGTAATAGTTACAACATAGGGTGACACAGAACTAGCTCCAGTTCATCAATGTAATGTAGGCATGTATTCCGTATATAGTCATACGTGCTTATGGAAAAGAACTTGCATGACATCTTTTGTCCTACCCTCCCGTGGCAGCGGGGTCCTATTGGAAACTAAGGGATATTAAGGCCTCCTTTTAATAGAGAATCGGAACAAAGCATTAGCACATAGTGAATACATGAACTCCTCAAACTATGGTCATCACCGGGAGTGGTCCCGATTATTGTTACTTCGGGGTTGCCGGATCATAACACATAGTAGGTGACTATAGACTTGCAAGATAGGATCAAGCACACACATATATTAATGAAACATAATAGGTTCAGATCTGAAATCATGGCACTCGGGCCCTAGTGACAAGCATTAAGCATAGCAAAGTCATAGCAACATCAATCTCAGAACATAATGGATACTAGGGATCAAACCCTAACAAAACTAACTCGATTACATGATAAATCTCATCCAACCCATCACCGTCCAGCAAGCCTACGATGGAATTACTCACGCACGGTGGTGAGCATCATGAAATTGGTGATGGAGGATGGTTGATGATGACGACGGCGATGAATCCCCCTCTCCGGAGCCCCGAACGGACTCCACATCAGCCCTCCCGAGAGAGATTAGGGCTTGGCGGCGGCTCTGTATCGTAAAACACGATGAAACTTTTTCTCTGATTTTTTTCCCGAAAGCCATATATATGGAGTTGGAGTTGGCGTCGGAGGGCCACCAGGGGGCCAACGAGGTAGGGCGGCGCGCCCAGGGGGGGAGGGCGCGCCCCCCACCCTCGTGAGCAGGGTGTGGGCCCCCTGGTCTTCATCTTTGATGAGGATTTTTTAGTTTTTTTTCTAAGGTGTTCCGTGGAGTTTCAGGTCATTTCGAGAACTTTTGTTTTCTGCACATAAAACAACACCATGGCAATTCTGCTGAAAACAGCGTCAGTCCGGGTTAGTTCCATTCAAATCATACAAGTTAGAGTCCAAAACAAGGGAAAAAGTGTTTGGAAAAGTAGATACGACGGAGAGGTATCACCCTTCGGCAGGAAGCTTGATGGCCACAAGGCCTGAGCAATGCCTTGCATCACTTGCTGAGCTCGCTCGTGCAGTTGTGAGACATCTTGCAGCAAATCGCTTGCAGACGCGGGCATCTCCTCTTCAGGGCGGCCCATCAACATACCTACAAATAATAATTCTTTCAATATGCTTCCACGCTGAGCTATACTACAGTTCGTCTAGGCACTTACCATAAATGCGGCGACAAAACCTTTTGTTCTCCTTCACGGAGTCCGCCAGCTGAGCGCGAATATCTTTTAATTCGACGCCCAGCCGGACATTGGCATCTTGAAGATTGTTCTTCTCCTGCCTAACTTGCGTAAGAACACGCTCGCCAGCTTTTAGCTGCCGTTGGATATGCGACTCGTTATCTCTCACGACCTCCGGATTCACCCCGGGATTATCTGCATAATTTTCTGTTAGACTTATCATACAAGCCACTTACTAACTGGTACATTTTTATACAATTGAGACAAATGTTACCAGATGAGGCCTTCTGGGATTCCTACAACTTGGCAACCATGGTCCTCAGCTGGATCTTGCACTCCTCCAGCTCTCGAGACAATTGGGCATTCTTATCTACAAGGACATGTGCATAAATTGATCCTTAAAACAGTTGTTCCAACCATTTCAAGTCTCAGGGGCTACTGCTATACATGCTTATCAAATTCTCTGACCCGTATATCTTTGGCATACTGGTCCGTCGCTCGGGCAAGCCCGCCTTGAGCAGCTCGGATGTATGTGTCTCCCGAATTGAAAGCATTAAATGCCTCTTCGGAAAAGATGTTGTTGCAAAGTACGGCCCGTCGGCTTCGGTGATTCATGGCGCTCTCTACTTCGGAATTCGTGGCGGAGAGCATATCTGCATCCTTTGTCAGAGGACAATGCGGCATCGGCCCCGCGTCCGCCTCCTCTCTCGAAGCCGGTTCTGTAATCCGGCTGGTGGAGGTGTGATTGGCAGGATCTCCAGATATAGTCCAGCTATTCCTCTTTCTGCCAGGACACGAAGGACGCTGTTACATTTCAAACACAATAATGACAAAGTAGGTTTTTACCATACCTCTGTAGCGGCATTTCGGCCCTAATTGCCTTCCTGTTAAGCCTGCCCGATCCGGACACCCTTTGCCGACGAGTCCCCTGGGGCTCGGCGCTGCACTCTGACCGTCATCTCTACAAAAATACGACACTTCAGGTGTAAGGCATGGCATCAGAAAGGAGTCCTCTTCGGAGGATAGGGTTTTTTGGCTTGGCTTACACGCGATGTAGGTAGCAGTCCGGGATAGTCGGCGATAATAGCCACTAAGGCGCCATCATGGCTCACCTGATAAAATATCCCACTGACAAGCTCCACAGTAATATCCGGATCTTCTTCGAGTCCTGGATCGAAAACCCTTCCGGGGTCCTCTGGCTGCGGGGAGGGGCTGGAGATTCCTTCTACGGCCCTCCTCATTTCCTGCTCGAGAATATCGAGGTAAATAATCTGGATGAAGAACTCCAGAATGAGTGAAGTGGGGGAAAGAGTGACGACTTACCCAGCTTGGGGGGGTCTACATAGAAAACCCATCCCGCGGTTTAATGTGAAGGAATTCTTCTTCTTCTCATTTATACAGATCGGACAATATCCTCGCTAGAGCAGTGGCGGAGTCCGGACCCTTATGACCACAGCAGGTGGCATCATCTTCCCCATTGTAGTGCCACATGGGCTTCCCCCGATATTGAAGCGGCTGCACTCCCTGCATTATGCATATTTCCATAACCTCGACAATCGTCAGCCCAGATTTGGCTAGTAACTTTATCCTGCTCATCAGGAAGTGTATTTCTCTGGTATCCTCCTCTTAGGGGCCCCGAGGGTGCCAACTTCGACGTGGCTTCGGAGGAGCGTTACTGAACTTAGCGAGAGCTGTCCGGACTAGATCCGGAAGGGGAACGTCGTCGACATAAAACCACTCCACAGGCCAGTTCTCCGGTGCCTTCTTGGGAGTACCGGATAGGTATCCGATCTCGGCGATGCGCCATACTTCGGCTCTGCCCACTTGACATAGGGATTCCCCCTGGTTGCGAGGGACAAGGCAGAACAACTTCTTCCATAACCCAAAGTGAGCCTCGCAGCCTAGAAATAGCCCACAAAGGGCAATGTATCCTGCTATATGCAGCACGGAGGCAGGGGTGAAGCTGTGCAACTGGAGGCCGTAGGACTCCAAGAGCCCGCGAAGAAATGGATGGATAGGAAACTCGACGCCCCTTAGCAGATGCGGGATGAGACATATTCGCTCCTCTGGAGATGGATTAGGAGATCCCTCCGCTTGCTCCCCGCCATTATAGGTGGCTAGTCCAGCTCGGATGGGGACCATGAACGCCGGTGGGAGAAACCCTTGGGTCTGTAACTCTATCAAATGGCTGTGAGGAACTGAACACTCTTCCCAGTCACTCGTCTTGGAAAGAGGGGAGCGAGAAGAAGAGCTGCGGTGACCAACCATGTTGGAATGGTTTTTTTGGAGCACTCTGTTAGATGCTTGCTCGAGGGAAGAGGGTGAGGTTTGGATCTGAGAATCCCCGTCTCTTCAAATAGACGGTCAGCCTGCTAGACCGGAGGTGGCAAATGCAAAAATGCCTCGGCTCCTCGTATTCGCTCGACACGTGGAGATGGTACTTTGGAGTATTCGGAGATGGAACCCGCCTTGCAATGCCGAAGATAAAACTGCGCACCGGACTCATCGTCATTGAAGCCTGGTTCAGGGGCTAATGAGGGCGTCCTGGATTAGGGGTTATCCGGACAGCCAAACTATATACTTTGGCCGGACTGTTGGAGCATGAAGATACAAGACTCAAGACTCCGTCCCGTGTCCGGATGGGACTCTCCTTTGCGTGGAAGACAAGCTTGGCGACCCGGATATTATATTTCCTTCTTTGTAACCGACTCCATGTAAACCCTAGCCCTCTCCGGTGTCTATATAAACCGGAGGGTTTAGTCCTTAGAGGAATGATCACATTCGTAATCATCATAGGCTAGCTTCTAGGGTTTAGCCTCTACGATCTCGTGGTAGATCAACTCTTGTAACACCCATATCATCAATATCAATCAAGCAGGAAGTAGGGTTTTACCTCCATCGAGAGGGCCCGAACCTGGGTAAACATTGTGTCCCTTGCCTCCTGTTACCATTAGCCTAAGACGAACAGATCGGGACCCCCTACCCGAGATCCGCAGGTTTTGACACCAACACCCGTACCTCTCCCTCCATTTTCCCATTCATAGACCGTCCATGCTAGATCACCATCCCCACACCAGCCTCCGTCCGCCACCCCATCCATCGCCGCCGTCCTCCACCACATCCATCGCCACCGTCCTCAACCATGCCAGAGCGCCTACCAAGACCGCGTCGTCCACTACTAGAGATGGACGTTTCTCATCCACGGCGACGGACCAATAGCCTTGCATCGTGTCCTCTCGCTTCATCGGCGCCGTTGTCCTCTTTGCCGGGGCCGCTCACCCAACCTTCTCTTCCACCGCAACGGGACTTATCCTCCGATGCACCCGTCTACTGTCGCATATCTGCTTCAACGCCACCGACAGCCATCGCACACCTGATGCCTACACGGCGCCGCAAGAGAGGTGGTACTTCATATCTCCTCAACTTTTTGATCTCAACCAGAAAATAGATCTTAACTTGGTTACTCTACTTTCTTTTCAGCTCTCAGAATTTAGTTATAAGTTCGAAGCAAACAATGGATGCTAAATATCATTTCTCCGGTCTGCAGCTTCAAATCTGCCATGGCACAGTCATAATACGGTTTAATTGATCATGCTTAGTGTTTAATTGATCATGTTGGTTCCGTGGTGGTTTCTTTAATAGAAATCGGAGGGAAAACCCTCTTTTGCTTTAAAAATTATGCTTAGAGTTTCTCCCTTTTATGATCACTATACGATCAGAATACGTGCTTCGTGTCATAATAACACTGCTCCACCCACCAAGCTAAACAAGCTTAGTTCTTTAAATACGAATCTAATATTATTAAAACAGAGTTGTTTAATTGGTCAGCTAAATGTTCCTAAATTAGTTTCGAAAATGCATGTTCGCCGCTCGGGTGTGTATCTCTATAGGGTGCCCACGGTGGGCCGGCCCACCCTGGGATTTTGGGATTGTAATCTCTCTGTTTCCCTTTGTAACTTTTCGGTCTAACCGAAGTGAGCGATCGGTCCCACTGAGATTGCAATGTAAACTCTTTGTTTCCCTTTTGTAACATTTCGGTCTCACCGAAAAGAGCAAATCGGTCCCATCGAGTTTACCTGACCAACTCTCTGGAAAGCTTATTACCAAAATTGGTCTCACCGAGTTTGTGTAATCGGTCTTACCAAGATAACGTTATGCCCTAACCCTAACCGAATCAGTCTCACCGAGTTGCATGTCAGTCCCACCGAAAATCACTAACGGTCACCAGGTTTACTAAATCGATATCACCGAGTCTGTTGAATCTGTCCCACCGAGTTTGGTAAATTGTGTGTAACGGTTAGATTTTGTGTGGAGGCTATATATACCCCTCCACCTCCTCTTCATTCGTGGAGAGAGCCATCAGACTATACCTACACTTCCAACTTACCATTTCTGAGAGAGGACCACCTACTCATGTGTTGAGGCCAAGATATTCCATTCCTACCATATGAATCTTGATCTCTAGCCTTCCCCAAGTTGCTTTCCACTCAAATCTTCTTTCCACCAGATCCAAAACCTATGAGAGAGAGTTGACTATTGGGGAGACTATCATTTGAAGCACAAGATCAAGGAGTTCATCATCAATGCTCCATTTGTTACTTCTTGGAGAGTGGTGTCTCCTAGATTGGCTAGGTGTCGCTTGGGAGCCTCCGACAAAATTGTGGAGTTGAACCAAGGAGTTTGTAAGGGCAAGGAGATCGCCTACTTCATGAAGATCTACCGCTAGTGAGGCAAGTCCTTCGTGGGCGACGACCATGGTGGGATATACAAGGTTGCTTCTTCGTGGACCCTTCGTGGGTGGAGCCCTCCGTGGACTCGCGCAGCCGTTACCCTTCGTGGGTTGAAGTCTCCATCAACGTGGATGTACGATAGCACCACCTATTGGAACCACGCCAAAAACATCCGTGTCTCCAATTGCTTTTGAATCCTCCAAACCCTTCCCTTTACTTTCTTGCAAGTTGCATGCTTTAATTTCCGCTGCTCATATACTCTTTGCATGCTTGATTGAATTGTGTGATGATTGCTTGACTTGTCCTAAGATAGCTAAAATCTGCCAAACTCTAAAATTGGGAAAAGGTTAAGTTTTAATTGGTCAAGTAGTCTAATCACCCCCCCTCTAGACATACTTCAAGGTCCTACATTGTAACAGTAGCAACGGAAAAGTAAATAAGCGTAAACCAGTATATGGAAAACTCGTAGGCACCGGATTGGTGATGGATAATTATGCCGGATGCGGTTCGTCATGTAACAGTTATAACATAGGGTGACACAGAACTAGCTCCAGTTCATCAATGTAATGGAGGCATGTATTCCGTATATAGTCATACGTGCTTATGGAAAAGAACTTGCATGACATCTTTTGTCCTACCCTCCCGTGGCAGCGGGGTCCTATTGGAAACTAAGGGATATTAAGGCCTCCTTTTAATAGAGAACCGGAACAAAGCATTAGCACATAGTGAATACATGAACTCCTCAAACTATGGTCATCACCGGGAGTGGTCCCGATTATTGTTACTTCGGGGTTGCCGGATCATAACACATAGTAGGTGACTATAGACTTGCAAGGTAGGATCAAGCACACACATATATTAATGAAAACATAATAGGTTCAGATCTGAAATCATGGCACTCGGGCCCTAGTGACAAGCATTAAGCATAGCAAAGTCATAGCAACATCAATCTTAGAACGTAATGGATACTAGGGATCAAACCCTAACAAAACTAACTCGATTACATGATAAATGTCATCCAACCCATCACCGTCCAGCAAGCCTACGATGGAATTACTCACGCACGGCGGTGAGCATCATGAAATTGGTGATGGAGGATGGTTGATGATGACGACGGCGATGAATCCCCCTCTCCGGAGCCCCGAACGGACTCCAGATCAGCCCTCCCAAGAGAGATTAGGGCTTGGCGGCGGCTCCGTATCGTAAAACATGATGAAACTTTTTCTCTGATTTTTTTTCCGAAAGCCATATATATGGAGTTGGAGTTGGCGTCGGAGGGCCACCAGGGGTCCCACGAGGTAGGGCGGCGCGCCCAGGGGGAGGGCGCACCCCCCACCCTCATGAGCAGGGTGTGGGCCCCCTGGTCTTCATCTTTGGCGAGGATTTTTTATTTTTTTTCTAAGGTGTTCCGTGGAGTTTCAGGTCATTTCGAGAACTTTTGTTTTCTGGACATAAAACAACACCATGGCAATTCTGCTGAAAACAGCGTGAGTCCGGGTTAGTTCCATTCAAATCATACAAGTTAGAGTCCAAAACAAGGGGAAAAGTGTTTGGAAAAGTAGATACGACAGAGACGTATCACCCTTCGGCAGGAAGCTTGATGGCCACAAGGCCTGAGCAATGCCCTGCATCACTTGCTGAGCTCGCGCGTGCAGTTGTGAGAGATCTTGCAGCAAATCGCCTGCAGACGCGGGCATCTCCTCTTCAGGGCGGCCCATCAACATACCTACAAATAATAATTCTTTCAATATGCTTCCATGCTGAGCTATACTACAGTTCGTCTAGGCACTTACCATAAATGCGGCGACAAAGCCTTTTGATCTCCTTCACGGAGTCCGCCAGCTGAGCGTGAATATCTTTTAATTCAATGCCCAGCTGGACATTGGCATCTTGCAGATTGTTCTTCTCCTGCCTAACTTGCATAAGAACATGCTCGCCAGCTTTTAGCTGCCGTTGGATATGCGACTCGTTATCTCTCACGACCTCCCGATTCACCCCGGGATTATCTGCAGAATTTTCTGTTAGACTTATCATACAAGCCACTTACTAACTGGTACATTTCTGTACAATTGAGACAAATATTACCAGATGAGGCCTTCTGGGATTCCTCTAACTTGGCAACCATGGTCCGCAGCTTGGTCTTGCACTCCTCCAGCTCTCGAGACAATTGGGCATTCTTATCTACAAGGACCTGTGCATAAATTGATCCTTAAAACAGTTGTTCCAACCGTTTCAAGTCTCAGGGGCTACTGCTATACATGTTTATCAAATTCTCTGACCCGTATATCTTTGGCATACTGGTCCGTCGCTCGGGCAAGCCCACCTTGAGCAGCTCGGATGTATGCGTCTCCCGAATTGAAAGCATTAAATGCCTCTTCGGAAAAGATGTTGTTGTGAAGTACGGCATGTCGGCGTCGGTGATTCATGGCGCTCTCTACTTCGGAATTCGTGGCAGAGAGCATATCTGCATCCTCTGTCAGAGGACAATGCGGCATCGGCCCCGCGTCCGCCTCCTCTCTCGAAGCCGGTTTTGTAATCCGGCTGGTGGAGGCGTGATTGGCAGGATCTCTAGATATAGTCCAGCTATTCCTCTTTCCGCCAGGACACAAAGGACGCTGTTACATTTCAAACACAATAATGACAGAGCAGGTTTTTACCATACCTCTGTAGCGGCGTTTTGGCCCTAATTGCCTTCCTGTTAAGCCTGCCCGATCCGGACACCCTTTGCCGACGAGTCCCCTGGGGCTCGGCGCCGCGCTCTGACCGTCGTCTCTACAAAAATACGACACTTCAGGTGTAAGGAATGGCATCAGAAAGGAGTCCTCTTTGGAGGATAGGGTTTTTTCGCTTGGCTTACACGCGATGTGGGTAGCAGTCCGGGATAGTCAGCGATAATAGCCACTAAGGCGCCATCGCAGCTCACCTGATAAAATATCCCGTTGACAAGCTCCACAGTAATATCCGGATCTTCTTTGAGTCCTGGATCGAAGGACCTTCCGGGGTCCTCTGGCTGCGGGGAGGGGCTGGAGATTCCTTCTACGGCCCTCCTCATTTCCTGCTCGAGAATATCGAGGTAAATAATCTGGACGAAGAACTCTAGAATGAGTGAAGCGGGGGAAAGAGTGACGAATTACCCAGCTTGGGGGGGTCTACATAGAAAACCCATCCCGCGGTTTAATGTGAAGGAATTCTTCTTCTTCTCCTTTATATAGATCGGACAATATCCTCGCTAGAGCAGTGGCAGAGTCCGGACCCTTATGACCACAGCAGGTGGCATCATCTTCCCCATTGTAGTGCCACATGGGCTTCCCCCGATATTGAAGCAGCTGCACTCCCTGCATTATGCATATTGCCATAACCTCGACTATCCTCAGCCCGGATTTGGCCAGTAACTTTATCCTGCTCATCAGGAAGTGTATTTCTCTGGTATCCTCCTCTTAGGGGCCCCGAGGGCGCCAGCTTCGACGTGGCTTCGGCGGAGCATTACTAAACTTAGCGAGACCTGTCCGGACTGGATCCGGAAGGGGAACGTCATCGACATAAAACCACTCCACAGGCCAGTTCTTCGGTGCCTTCTTGGGAGTATCGGATAGGTATCCGATCTCGGCGATGCGCCATACTTCGGCTCTGCCCACTTGACATAGGGATTCCCCTTGGTTGCGAGGGACAAGGCAGAACAACTTCTTCCATAACCCAAAGTGAGCCTCACAGCCTAGAAATGGCCCACAAAGGGCAATGTATCCTGCTATATGCAGCACGGAGGCAGGGGTGAAGCTGTGCAACTAGAGGCCGTAGAACTCCAAGAGCCCGCGAAGAAATGGGTGGATAGGAAACCCGACGCCCCTTAGCAGATGCGGGATGAGACATATTCGCTCCTCTGGAGATGGATTAGGAGATCCCTCCGCTTGCTCCCCGCCATTATAGGTGGCTAGTCCAGCTCGGATGGGGACCATGAACGCCGGTGGGAGAAACCCTTGGGTCTGTAACTCTATCAAATGGCTGTGAGGAACTGAACACTCTTCCCAGTCACTCGTCTTGGAAAGAGGGGAGCGAGAAGAAGAGCTGCGGTGACCGACCATGTTGGAATGGTTTTTTCGGAGCACTCTGTTCGATGCTTGCTCGAGGGAAGAGGGTGAGGTTTGGATCTGAGAATCCCCGTCTCTTCAAATAGACGGTCAGCCTGCTAGACCGGAGGTGGCAAATGCAAAAATGCCTCGGCTCCTCGTATTCGCTCGACACGTGGAGATGGTACTTTGGAGTATTCGGAGATGGAACCCGCCTTGTAATGCCGAAGATAAAACTGCGCACCGGACTCATCGTCATTGAAGCCTGGTTCAGGGGCTACTGAGGGAGTCCTGGATTAGGGGTTATCCGGACAGCCAAACTATATACTTTGGCCAGACTGTTGGAGCGTGAAGATACAAGACTCAAGACTCCGTCCCGTGTCCGGATGGGATTCTCCTTTGCGTGGAAGACAAACTTGGCTATCCGGATATTATATTTCCTTCTTTGTAACCGACTCCATGTAAACCCTAGCCCTCTCCGGTGTCTATATAAACCGGAGGGTTTAGTCCTTAGAGGAATGATCACATTCGTAATCATCATAGGCTAGCTTCTAGGGTTTAGCCTCTACGATCTCGTGGTAGATCAACTCTTGTAACACCCATATCATCAATATCAATCAAGCAGGAAGTAGGGTTTTACCTCCATCGAGAGGGCCCAAACCTGGGTAAACATTGTGTCCCTTGCCTCCTGTTACCATTAGCCTAAGACGAACAGATCGGGACCCCCTACCCGAGATCCGCAGGTTTTGACACCGACACCCGTACCTCTCCCTCCATTTTCCCATTCATAGACCGTCCATGCTAGATCACCATGCCCACACCAGCCTCCGTCCGCCACCCCATCCATCGCCGCCGTCCTCCACCACATCCATCGCCACCGTCCTCAACCATGCCAGAGCGCCTACCAAGACCGCGTCGTCCACTACTAGAGATGGACGTTTCTCATCCACGGCGACGGACCAATAGCCTTGCATCGCGTCCTCTCGCTTCATCGGCGCCGTCGTCCTCTTTGCCGGGGCCGCTCACCCGACCTTCTCTTCCACCGCAACGGGACTTATCCTCCGATGCACCCGTCTACCGTCGCATATCTGCTTCAACGCCACCGACAGCCATCGCACACCTGATGCCTACACGGCACCGCAAGAGAGGTGGTACTTCATATCTCCTCAACTTTTTGATCTCAACCAGAAAATAGATCTTAACTTGGTTACTCTACTTTCTTTTCAGCTCTTAGAATTTAGTTATAAGTTCGAAGCAAACAATGGATGCTAAATATCATTTCTCCGGTCTGCAGCTTCAAATCTGCCATGGCACAGTCATAATACAGTTTAATTGATCATTCTTAGGGTTTAATGTATCATGTTGGTTCCGTGGTGGTTTCTTTAATAGAAATCGGAGGGAAAACCCTCTTTTGCTTAAAAAATATGCTTAGAGTTTCTCCCTTTTATGATCACTATACGATCAGAATACGTGCTTCGTGTCATAATAACACTGCTCCACCCACCAAGCTAAACAAGCTTAGTTGTTCAAATACGAATCTGATATTATTAAAACAGAGTTGTTTAATTGGTCAGCTAAATGTTCCTAAATTAGTTTCGAAAATGCATGTTCGCCGCTCGGCTGTGTATCTCTATAGGGTGCCCACGGTGGGCCGGCCCACCCTTGGATTTTGGGATTGTAATCTCTTTGTTTCCCTTCGTAACTTTTTGGTCTAACCAAAGTGAGCGATCGGTCCCACCGAGATTGCAATGTAAACTCTTTGTTTCCCTTTTGTAACATTTCGGTCTCACCGAAAAGAGCAAATCGGTCCCATCGAGTTTACCTGACCAACTCTCTGGAAAGCTTATTACCAAAATTGGTCTCACCGAGTTTGTGTAATCGGTCTTACCGAGATTACGTTATGCCCTAACCCTAACCGAATCAGTCTCATCGAGTTGCATGTCAGTCCCACCGCAAATCACTAACGGTCACCAGGTTTACTAAATCGGTATCACCGAGTCTGTTGAATCTGTCCCACCGAGTTTGGTAAATTGTGTGTAACGGTTAGATTTTGTGTGGAGGCTATATATACCCCGCCACCTCCTCTTCATTCGTGGAGAGAGCCATCAGACTATACCTACACTTCCAACTTACCATTTCTGAGAGAGGACCACCTACTCATGTGTTGAGGCCAAGATATTCCATTCCTACCATATGAATCTTGATCTCTAGCCTTCCCCAAGTTGCTTTCCACTCAAATCTTCTTTCCACCAGATCCAAAACCTATGAGAGAGAGTTGACTGTTGGGGAGACTATCATTTGAAGCACAAGATCAAGGAGTTCATCATCAATGCTCCATTTGTTACTTCTTGGAGAGTGGTGTCTCCTAGATTGGCTAGGTGTCACTTGGGAGCCTCCAACAAGATTGTGGAGTTGAACCAAGGAGTTTGTAAGGGCAAGGAGATCGCCTACTTCGTGAAGATCTACCGCTAGTGAGGCAAGTCCTTCGTTGGCGACGGCCATGGTGGGATAGACAAGGTTGCTTCTTCGTGGGTGGAGCCCTCCGTGGACTCGCGCAGCCGTTACCCTTCGTGGGTTGAAGTCTCCATCAACGTGGATGTACGATAGCACCACCTATTGGAACCACGCCAAAAACATCCGTGTCTCCAATTGCTTTTGAATCCTCCAAACCCTTCCCTTTACTTTCTTGCAAGTTGCATGCTTTAATTTCCGCTGCTCATATACTCTTTGCATGGTTGCTTGAATTGTGTGATGATTGCTTGACTTGTCCTAAGATAGCTAAAATCTGCCAAACTCTAAAATTGGGAAAAGGTTAAGTTTTAATTGGTCAAGTAGTCTAATCACCCCCCTCTAGACATACTTCAAGGTCCTACATTGTAACAGTAGCAACGGAAAAGTAAATAAGCGTAAACCAGTATATGGAAAACTCATAGGCACCGGATTAGTGATGGATAATTATGCCGGATGCGGTTCGCCATGTAACAGTTATAACATAGGGTGACACAGAACTAGCTCCAGTTCATCAATGTAATGCAGACATGTATTCCGTATATAGTCATACGTGCTTATGGAAAAGAACTTGCATGACATCTTTTGTCCTACCCTCCCGTGGCAGCGGGGTCCTATTGAAAACTAAGGGATATTAAGGCCTCCTTTTAATAGAGAACCGGAACAAAGCATTAGCACATAGTGAATACATGAACTCCTCAAACTATGGTCATCACCGGGAGTGGTCCCGATTATTGTTACTTCGGGGTTGCCGAATCATAACACATAGTAGGTGACTATAGACTTGCAAGATAGGATCAAGCACACACATATATTAATGAAAACATAATAGGTTCAGATCTGAAATCATGGCACTCGGGCCCTAGTGACAAGCATTAAGCATAGCAAAGTCATAGCAACATCAATCTCAGAACATAATGGATACTAGGGATCAAACCCTAACAAAACTAACTCGATTACATGATAAATGTCATCCAACCCATCACCGTCCAGCAAACCTACGATGGAATTACTCACGCACGGCGGTGAGCATCATGAAATTGGTGATGGAGGATGGTTGATGATGACGACGGCGATGAATCCCCCTCTCTGGAGCCCCGAACGGACTCCAGATCAGCCCTCCCAAGAGAGATTAGGGCTTGGCGGCGGCTCCATATCGTAAAACATGATGAAACTTTTTCTCTGATTTTTTTCCCGAAAGCCATATATATGGAGTTGGAGTTGGCGTCGGAGGGCCACCAGGGGGCCCACGAGGTAAGGCGGCGCGCCCAGGGGGGAGGGCGCGCCCCCCACCCTCGTGAGCAGGGTGTGGGCCCCCTTGTCTTCATCTTTGGCGAGGATTTTTTCTTTTTTTTCTAAGGTGTTCCGTGGAGTTTCAGGTCATTTCGAGAACTTTTGTTTTCTGCACATAAAACAACACCATGGCAATTCTGCTGAAAACAGCGTCAGTCCGGGTTAGTTCCACTCAAATCATACAAGTTAGAGTCCAAAACAAGGGAAAAAGTGTTTGGAAAAGTAGATACGACGGAGACGTGTCACCCTTCGGCAGGAAGCTTGATGGCCACAAGGCATGAGCAATGCCCTGCATCACTTGCTGAGCTCGCTCGTGCAGTTGTGAGAGATCTTGCAGCAAATCGCCTGCAGACGCGGGCATCTCCTCTTCAGGGCGGCCCATCAACATACCTACAAATAATAATTCTTTCAATATGCTTCCACGCTGAGCTATACTACAGTTCGTCTAGGCACTTACCATAAATGCGGCGACAAAGCCTTTTGTTCTCCTTCACGGAGTCCGCCAGCTGAGCGCGAATATCATTTAATTCGATGCCCAGCCGGACATTGGCATCTTGAAGATTGTTCTTCTCCTGCCTAACTTGCGTAAGAACACACTCGCCAGCTTTTAGCTGACGTTGGATATGCGACTCGTTATCTCTCACGACCTCCGGATTCACCCCGGGATTATCTGCAGAATTTTCTGTTAGACTTATCATACAAGCCACTTACTAACTGGTACATTTCTGTACAATTGAGACAAATGTTACCAGATGAGGCCTTCTGGGATTCCTCTAACTTGGCAACCATGGTCCTCAGCTGGGTTAAGTTGATCTATAAATCTAGCTGCCTTAACTGCGGATGATTCCTGAAGAGTGTTGAATACCAAGCCTAGTACATGAATCATCTTGCACTCCTCCAGCTCTCGAGACAATTGGGCATTCTTATCTACAAGGACCTGTGCATAAATTGATCCTTAAAACAGTTGTTCCAACCGTTTGAAGTCTCAGGGGCTACTGCTTTACATGTTTATCAAATTCCCAGACCCGTATATCTTTGGCATACTGGTCCATCGCTCGGGCAAGCCCACCTTGAGCAGCTCGGATGTATGCATCTACCGATTTGAAAGCATTAAATGCCTCTTCGGAAAAGATGTTGTTGCGAAGTACGGCCCGTCGGCGTCGGTGATTCGTCGCGCTCTCTACTTCAGAATTCGTGGCGGAGAGCATATCTGCATCCTCTGTCAGAGGACAATGCGGCATCGGCCCCGCGTCCGCCTCCTCTCTCGAAGCCGATTTTGTAATCCGGCTGGTGGAGGCGTGATTGGCAGGATCTCCAGATATAGTCCGGCTATTCCTCTTTCTGCCAGGACACGAAGGACGTTGTTACATTTCAAACACAATAATGACAAAGCAGGTTTTTACCATACCTCTGTAGCGGCGTTTTGGCCCTAATTGCCTTCCAGTTAAGCCTGCCCGATCCGGACACCCTTTGCCGACGAGTCCCCTGGGGCTTGGCGCTGCGCTCTGACCGTCGTCTCTACAAAAATACGACACTTCAGGTGTAAGGCATGGCATCAGAAAGGAGTCCTCTTCGGAGGATAGGGTTTTTTGGCTTGGCTTACACGCGATGTAGGTAGCAGTCCGGGATAGTCGGCGATAATAGCCACTAAGGCGCCATCGCAGCTCACCTGATAAAATATCCCGTTGACAAGCTCCACAGTAATATCCGGATCTTCTTCGAGTCCTGGATCGAAGGCCCTTCCAGGGTCCTCTGGCTGCGGGGAGGGGCTGGAGATTCCTTCTACGGCCCTCCTCATTTCCTACTCGAGAATATCGAGGTAAATAATCTGGACGAAGAACTCCAGAATGAGTGAAGCGGGGGAAAGAGTGACGACTTACCCAGCTTGGGGGGGGGGGTCTACATAGAAAACCCATCCCGCGGTTTAATGTGAAGGAATTCTTCTTCTTCTCCTTTATACAGATCAGACAATATCCTCGCTAGAGCAGTGGCGGAGTCCGGACCCTTATGACCACAGCAGGTGGCATCATCTTCCCCATTGTAGTGCCACATGGGCTTCCCCCGATATTGAAGCGGCTGCACTCCCTGCATTATGCATATTGCCATAACCTCGACTATCGTCAGCCCGGATTTGGCCAGTAACTTTATCCTGCTCATCAGGAAGTGTATTTCTCTGGTATCCTCCTCTTAGGGGCCCCGAGGGCGCCAGCTTCGACGTGGCTTCGGCGGAGCATTACTAAACTTAGCGAGACCTGTCCGGACTGGATCCGGAAGGGGAACGTCATCGACATAAAACCACTCCACAGGCCAGTTCTCCGGTGCCTTCTTGGGAGTATCGGATAGGTATCCGATCTCGGTGATGCGCCATACTTCGGCTCTGCCCACTTGACATAGGGATTCCCCTTGGTTGCGAGGGACAAGGCAGAACAACTTCTTCCATAACCCAAAGTGAGCCTCACAGCCTAGAAATGGCCCACAAAGGGCAATGTATCCTGCTATATGCAGCACGGAGGCAGGGGTGAAGCTGTGCAACTAGAGGCCGTAGAACTCCAAGAGCCCGCGAAGAAATGGGTGGATAGGAAACCCGACGCCCCTTAGCAGATGCGGGATGAGACATATTCGCTCCTCTGGAGATGGATTAGGAGATCCCTCCGCTTGCTCCCTGCCATTATAGGTGGCTAGTCCGGCTCGGACGGGGACCATGAACGCCAGTGGGAGAAACCCTTGGGTCTGTAACTCTATCAAACGGCTGTGAGGAACTGAACACTCTTCCTAGTCACCCGTCTTGGAAAGAGGGGAGCGAGAAGAAGAGCTGCGGTGACCGACCATGTTGGAATGGTTTTTTCGGAGCACTCTGTTAGATGCTTGCTCAAGGGAAGAGGGTGAGGTTTGGATCTGAGAATCCCCGTCTCTTCAAATAGACGGTCAGCCTGCCAGACCGGAGGTGGCAAATGCAAAAATGCCTCGGCTCCTCGTATTCGCTCGACACGTGGAGATGGTACTTTGGAGTATTCGGAGATGGAACCCGCCTTGCAATGCTGAAGATAAAACCGCGCACCGGACTCATCGTCATTGAAGCCTGGTTCAGGGGCTAGTGAGGGAGTCCTGGATTAGGGGGTATCCGGACAGCCAGACTATATACTTTGGCTGGACTGTTGGAGCGTGAAGATACAAGACTCAAGACTCCGTCCCGTGTCCGGATGGGACTCTCCTTTGCGTGGAAGACAAGCTTGGCGATCCGGATATTATATTTCCTTCTTTGTAACTGACTCCATGTAAACCCTAGCCCTCTCCGGTGTCTATATAAACCGGAGGGTTTAGTCCTTAGAGGAATGATCACATTCATAATCATCATAGGCTGGCTTCTAGGGTTTAGCCTCTACGATCTCGTGGTAGATCAACTCTTGTAACACCCATATCATCAATATCAATCAAGCAGGAAGTAGGGTTTTACCTCCATCGAGAGGGCCCGAAGCTGGGTAAACATTGTGTCCCTTGCCTCCTGTTACCATTAGCCTAAGACGAACAGATCGGGACCCCCTACCCGAGATCCGCCGATTTTGACACCGACACCCGTACCTCTCCCTCCATTTTCCCATTCATAGACCGTCCATGCTAGATCACCATCCCCACACCAGCCTCCGTCCGCCACCCCATCCATCACCGCCGTCCTCCACCACATCCATCGCCACCGTCCTCAACCATGCCGGAGCGCCTACCAAGACCGCGTCATCCACTACTAGAGATGGACGTTTCTCATCCACGGCGACGGACCAATAGCCTTGCATCGCGTCCTCTCGCTTCATCGGCGCCGTCGTCCTCTTTGCCGGGGCCGCTCACCCGACCTTCTCTTCCACCGCAACGGGACTTATCCCCCGATGCACCCGTCTACCGTCGCAGATCTGCTTCAACGCCAACGACAGCCATCGCACACCTGATGCCTACACGGTGCCGCAAGAGAGGTGGTACTTCATATCTCCTCAACTTTTTGATCTCAACCAGAAAATAGATCTTAACTTGGTTACTCTACTTTCTTTTCAGCTCTTAGAATTTAGTTATAAGTTCAAAGCAAACAATGGATGCTAAATATCATTTCTCCGGTCTGCAGCTTCAAATCTGCCATGGCACAGTCATAATACGGTTTAATTGATCATGCTTAGGGTTTAATTGATCATGTTGGTTCCATGGTGGTTTCTTTAATAGAAATCGTAGGGAAAACCCTCTTTTGCTTAAAAAAATATGCTTAGAGTTTCTCCCTTTTATGATCACTATACGATCAGAATACGTGCTTCGTGTCATAATAACACTGCTCCACCCACCAAACTAAACAAGCTTAGTTGTTCAAATACGAATCTGATATTATTAAAACAGAGTTGTTTAATTGGTTAGCTAAATGTTCCTAAATTAGTTTCGAAAATGCATGTTCGCCGCTCGGGTGTGTATCTCTACAGGGTGCCCACGGTGGGCTGGCCCACCCTGGGATTTTGGGTCGTCCAAGGCCTTGATTCCCCTCTGTTCTGCTGCGCACTTCCGATCTCTACTCGCCCCAGCCGCCTGTCTCGCCGGTGACTTGTCGTCCCCGGGCGGCATGACTCTAGGAGGAGACACCAGACTAACATGAGGCCAGGAGCCGCTCGCCCAACATCGTCACCGCTGCCCGGGCGCGCCGTCATGCCTACCTTCCCAGTCCGTTCAGGGCTCAGGCGTGCAGCACCCACCAAGCCAACCCGATTTATCCTGAGATACATCCTCAAGACTCAGCAGCCACTCCTCAGCACCCATTTCCTAATTGATTCATTACTCATTAGGCATGACTGTCATTAGGGTTTGTTGTGTGCTCAGTGCTACCTACACTTAATTAATGGTTCAGATGTATTTCGGTAATCTTTAGTGCCTCTCAAGTTCACAGGGTTTTCCAAATTCCGGCCCTCGGAACAGACACTAGTCATTTTGGATTGTTGGTCGTAGTGACATTGACCCAGATTACTACTGCAAGCCAGGTTTGTTGACAATTTTACTTGTCTTTCTTACTCATTCAATATAATATCCAATTATTCACGTCGATTAGTTGCAAACAATAAGTGCTAGACAAACTTCTTCATTCAGGTTTTGGACGGTCTCTTACTGCAGATACAATTCTGCATACTTGTCCTAGTAAGCTCACAAGTAAATGATTGATTCACTACATCTATGCTTGCCTTGTCAGATTTGTTGTCAATATTCTTTTAGGGTGGACCACCCTGTTTCTAAATACTGGAACCGTAGACATGAGTGAATAGTATTTCTCTATGTGATCTCTTCCATCATGTGTGGGCAACGAACACTACATTGTATAGAAATAAAGTGTCATTTCCAGCTTTTACATAGGTTTCGACCTTTTACATGGAATACAATCTGCCTACTTGCTTTGTGTCGCACTACCAACACTCCACCCTTGAAGCTAAACATTATGCCACTCATAATTGCTTAATTTATTTGTTCAGATATGAATTTCATACGATTCTAATGTTCCTACTTCAGTTTTGAAATGTGTGCCTGCCTGTTATAGAGACATAAGGGGTTTGTATTTCTATGTGTGGTCTGGTCAGCACAGTTGGGGTGAACTTTGGATATGAAGGGGTTTATAGGGAGACACTCATTGAGTTGAATCCGCAATGCATTCCATAGATAATCTGACTACTTTTTATGTTTTCATGAATCTCAGATTCTGAACAGCATCATAATGATTATGAGCTTGCGTGCATGAAAAAATAAAGCAGAACAATGCCATGGCTGTCAAACTTGGCATTAAGGGACTGAAATCAAGTCTGGATGCAATGCAATGCAAACACTCTCTACCTACAGATTCATGCTCAGAATATGATCCTAACAGTGATTCTGAGCTAGAGGGAGACCTAAGTCAATGTAGCTCCCTAGTGGAGGAGTCAGAGAAAGATGCCCTATCTTATTCACCCATCAAGGTGCTTGCTCTAACTTTCCAAGGTTACATTGCTCGCACATATCTTGCAACTAATGCTTTGCATTGCTTATACTTTGTTGAACTGCCATTAGGTTAGTTTACACATCGTGTATGTGAATACGCCCTGCCTATCCATTTTCAGTACATATTCCATCTGTCATCATACCATATTTATCCATTCAAAATTTGTTATTGTGTATCAGACGTTCAAAAGGAAGAGGGTGATTGCTCATCATGGAGGAGCACAAGCAAAGTTTTTGGAAAAGGTAGTGGCACTTGATAAATCGAATAGCCCATTAGGTGTAGTTGCAATATCACCTGACCCACAAAACACCCCAACTCTAGCAGACTCTAGCCCTACTTCACTGGTCATTTCTGATGCCCCAACTCAGCAGACCCCAACTGCAGCAAACAGTATGATTATGCCAGTTGACATAACACCAGCTCTACGACACAAAACCTCCATTCCAGCAAAGAGTACACCAAATCCAGTTGCCAAATCCCTTTTCGAACCAGAGAGAGCCCCAATTGCAGCAAATAGGACCCTTGTTCCATTTCTTCCCAGTTTAGAAGACGAAGCTTATGTTTTTGTCAGGAACTTTGTGCGCATCTTTCCTTCATAGAAAGATTATACCGCAGACATAGAACAATTTCCAGTCTTCCTCCGCAACTTACACGTAAGTAATGTACTAATGTTATTCATGGTCATTACTGCATATGTTTCTGCTGACAGAAGACACAAGATTTCATTCTTTTAAATAGGCGAGGAGCAAACTGGATTGTGAAGACGAGCAAGGGTTGGTTACCCTTTTCAAGCACTCGGTTATGAAGTATCGTTCCTACCTTAGGCAAGCGCACTTCGATGGCAAGCCTCTGAACGAAATTTCTGTAAAGTCTCCGGTGCTACATTTATCTGACGGTGACTGGAATAATATTGTTACACATTGGTCTCGGCTGCAGCGTAAGGTACTGTTTATGATATCACATCACAATTTGAACTACATTTCTGCATTTGCCTTAATGTCTCACTTGTATGAAAACTGTTAGCAGAAGAACATTCATTCTCAAGGGACCACAGAATCTCACAACTATACGGCACACTGCATTGCTCTTGTGAGTACCTCTTGCCCTGTATGTCCATACTTACTTTCATAGTTGTTTGATTATGTAGCATCACTGCACATGTTAGCCTCGTAATCGTCCATTTGGTGGACACTATAAGATCCGTATGGACTCTTACATAAATTTAGAATCAACCCAATGCTTTTGAAGAGGTTTAACTCTGCAGTCCTCTTGTAAGGACTAAACATGGTCTATCACTGTACTTACATTAACAGCTACTCCCTCCATCCCATAATATAAGAACGTTTTGTACAGTACACCAGTGTTCAGAACACTCTTGTATTATGGGAAGACGGATTGGTTCATTGTGTAGCATTCTGCATCTTATCTCCCTCGCCCATCATTTACTAAAAAAGATCAGATCTATATTTAACCTTACCAACAAGTAGAATACACAGACAATGCCAGTGCAGAAGTGTAGCCCATTGCTCTTGTCAGCACATTTTGTCCTGTAACGCTTGTACTTCCAGGGATTGGTAGTTGATTATGTAGCATCAATCTGCATCTTATCTTCATTATCCTCTATCCCTTCCAGTATTATCATATCTATAATTACTCTCTACAAAATGTAGAGTACAGGCAATGCTTATGAAGAAGATTTTGTGCTGAAATTCTTGAGAAGGGCATTATAAAGCCGGTGTTAACTATTAACATAAGTCAGTCCTTCTAAAGCCTTTATCCACAACTGCTGTTTAATTTGCTCATACTATCTATCGTTTACTCCTGTTTAGTTTGCCGTTTCTACCAAAATGCATGTTCGCAAGAATCGTAAGTTCTAAGTTTTACTTGTAAAACCAAATTCCTTATTCATACCATGCACATTACTTAATACTCCCTATATGTATGCTTGTTTTTGTGGATCTATAATCCAGTATGTGGTGAAGTAGCCCACGTTTGCACCTTGTCATCTCATGTTTTATCTTACTGATGTGGCTGATGATATGAACAACATGCCATGCACATTATCCAAAATAGATACAATGATTTTCTTTGCCCTTCATCTATGCTTGTTATGTTGACATGGTAATCCAGTAGTGTGGTGAAGCTCCCCGCATTATGAACAATGCCAAATTATGCTATTGATATTTTGAACTTACTCTTTATTTTCTAATTTTAAATTGGATGGAATTGACAGCACAGTTATCATATTTGTTTATACACATGCAAAACATGTCATCTCTCTGCTTTGTTTCAGGGTGATATGCCTGATGGCATGCACAAGTCTACTGAAGGCTGTGAGACAAACCCAACATATATTGCAGCAAAGGAGGCAAAACATCTTGAAGATAGCGAGACAACCCCAAAGTCTTGTCTTGATGCAGTGTTCAAGTTACTTGAGACTAGCAGTCAGACAAGCTCACAGAATTCGTTGTCTGAATCAGTTCGACTTCTTCAGTCCCAAGTTCTAGCAGAAAGGCATTCTGCAACTCAACTTTGACTTGAAGTCCTATCTTTACGAAAGATTGCGGACACACCAATGAGAACCTCATCGCTAAACAGCTACACATGGAAGCTATGATCGACATGCTAGGCCGATCTCATAGCCTTGCTCAGCAGCTTGCGCAGCAGTTCCCCCGCAAGGCTAACCTTTCTTGAATTGTCTTGGAAGTGGTCTCGGTTCAGTATTATTTTGTTATGCTGCAATGGTGCCCAGTTTTTGTAATCTGCTTCTTCGTTGCGCTTTATGATCACTGGTGGCGAACTTCGATGCCCAGTGGATGTAATATACCTTAAATTCTTTATTGTATAGTGTAGGTTTATTCTTAGTTACTATGCCGTAATTTCTTTATTGTATAGAGTAGGTATGTTCTTAATTCCTACTAGTTACTGCCATCATTTGCTATCTGAAAAAATCAGATGTAGTCGACCGGGCCAAAACATTCGACTCTAATGGGCCTAGTTTTTAGTGGGCCACAATTGGGCCGGCCTGCGTCTTACTTGGGACCGAATGATTGGGGCCTTCACACATTGCGCTAGGCCCACAACTTACACCGGCCTATATTTTAGTTGGGCCTTTTGTCGACCCAGCGCTTAGTTTGGCCCAGGTAGCATTGGGCCATTAACAGGCTGAATATTGTACTGGCCTGTTACAGCCGAGATGAAACCATGGGCCTTTAGCAGGCCAAAATGCATGTTGGGCCTCAATTTTCGCTAGTCGTCGACGGGCCTTCAGCAGGCTAAAATGTAGACTGAGCCTTTTTGGGCCCAGTTAGCTCACAGGTCGTTAGCAGGCCGAAACATATCTCGGGCCTTAGTTGGCCCACTGATATCATGGGCCTTTAAGAGACCGAAAGCTTAGTACATGCGTCAACGGGCTGAATTACATGACTGGCCATTAACAGGCCCAAAGTCACGTTGGGCTTAACTGTTGCCACCTTTAGCATGGGCCGTTAGTGGGCCCGATGTCCCGTCGGACCATATATGGCCCATGGGCTGCATGGGCCATTCCCAGGCCGAAAGTCACACCGGGATGAAATGGGCCCATGTCTACATCAGGCCTCTAATAGGCCGAAAGTCACTGGGCTGTAGTTGGGCCCAAATATTCGATGAACAATTAACGGGCTAGATCTGGCTTTGGGCCGCAAATGGGCCCAAATATTGGGTGAAAAATTAACGGGCCAGATATGGCTTCGGGCCATAAATGGGCCCAAATATTGGGCGAACAATTAACAGGCCAGGTCTGGCTTTGGGCCGTAAATGGGCCTTTATTAAGCAGGCCGTTATTGGGCTGGCCCACTAGTACCTGATTAAGTACTACGAGCCTTTGACTGGGCCAGCCTTTTTAATCTATATGGGCCTCTGTTGGGCCCAGCAACATGTCAACATATCATGGGCATGTCTCCTCCAATGGACGGGTGACATCTGGCCCACTGACGAGCTGACAGGTGTTCTCTTCGGCCAATCAGAATTTTACACGTGGAAATTTCCCATTGGTCCAGGCTGTTAACGGTTTATCGGATCCAAAACCCGACCCGTTAGCTTAACGGCGTTCCGTTACGGTGGATGCAACGTGTCAATCACCCTTGACGAAAGCACTTTTGTGACGCACGATTTATCATCATGGAAGTGGACACTTCCGTGATGATAATTTTGGTAATGTCATGGAACACTTCTACGACAGCACAGGTATGACTATCTTGATTCTGTCATAAAATCGTCATGGATGTACATGCATGACAAAAAACGCGACCTACTGTGACAAACACGTATCATCACGGAAGTGTATTTTTTTTGTAGTGATAACAGTTGATTTATCAGGCATTTGCAAAGATATTTCAGTAGGTGTCAACTTATTCAATTCAAGTCTACTATATAAATAGAGAGGCATAACACTGACATCGGCTCCAAGATCACATAAAGCAGTTTTAACATAATTTCTTTTAATGGAGCATGGTATAGTTGGTACCCCTGGGTCTCAAAGTTTCTTTGGTATTCCACCCTTAAAAGTATAATTAGCAAGCATGGTGGAAATTCCAGCTTCCGGTATCTTTATTTTATTTTTAATGATATCCTTCATATATTTAGCATAAGGGTTTACTTTAAGCATATCAGTTAAGCGCATACGTAAGAAGATAGGCCTAATCATTTCAGCAAAGCGCTCAAAATCCACATCATCCTTTGTCTTGGATGGTTTAGGAGGAAAAGGAATGGGTTATCAGGGTGAACACGCATTCATAGTTATCAGATGTGTCGATCTAGAATTTTTTTTGTTTATCTAATGTAAATTGACAAAGTTAGCTTTCACAGCGTATAACTTAGCCTAAAAACATTAGTCTATCGTTCACAGGCACAATTTCATTGTACATAGAATAACCAAGATGATGCCAATCACTCTGCTGGATTGGTTGAATTGTTGGTAATGTGTTCCTTATACCTGGTGTTGGAGTACTTTTCTGTATCGACCAAGATGATGCATGCACCCCTTTAGTAATTTTGGAGGTACATTAAACTGCGTATCCTTTGTTTTTCTTTCATTTGGTTGAAGAGGATGCAAGTTTCTATGGGCTGAATGATACGTATTAGGCATTACTGCCGTGTCAGTGACCTACCTCACGGTAGGTCTGCAGTATTTATATGACGCATTTCTATAATTTTTTCGAGGTCAGCAGGTTGTTATCTCTGTATATCTGTAGCTACATACATGGTTCGGCTGCACGGAGATATGTGCTAGAAAAATAATAGCATCAAGGGTTGTGGCAGACACAAATGCGGGGATATTTGGGCCCGCGTCCTGATAGTATCATGCATTGCAGTCTGATATTCTTTTTTGGGGGTTGAAGGAGACACCCTTTTGGCTGCCTGTTAGTGAGGTGCCCTTCATCTACTTGATTGGCAGTACCTAGTTGTTGAGAGTTGGTACCAGTGAGGCGCTGTCTAATCTGTTTTCAGGTTCAAGCGTATGCCCTTTTGGCTGCCTGTTAGCATAAGGGTTCTCTTTCTTTACCGTGCTTCCTAGCAACAAAATCTCTTTTTCATAGCGTTGATTCTTTGATTGTGGGTTATCAAGATCAACAGCAGGTTCAATCTCTACATCATTATTATTGCTAGGTTGAGCATCAACATGAACATTATCATTAACATTATCACTGGGTTCACGTTCATCACCTGATTGTGTTTCAGCATCAGAAATAGAAATATCATTGGGATTCTCATGTGTGTCTACAACAGGTTCACTAGATGCATGCAAAGTCCTATCATTTTTCTTTATCTTTTTTTAGAAGGACTATGTGCATCTAAATTATTTCTCTGAGAATCCTGCTCGATTCTCTTAGGGTGGCCTTCATGATACAAAGGTTCCTGAGTCATTCTACCAGTTCTAGTAGCCACTCTAACAACAAAATCATGTTTATTATTTAATTCATCAAGCAAATCACTTTGAGCTTTAAGTACTTGCCCCGCTTGAGTTGTAACCATAGAAGCATATTTGCTAATGAGTTTAAGTTCACCTTTAACTCTAGCCATATAATCACTCAAGCGTCCTATCATGAAAGCATTACTCTTTAATTCTCTACCAACATAAGCATTAAAACTTTCTTGTCTAGCCATAAAGTCATCAAATTCATCTAAACATTGGCTATGAAATTTAGTAGACGGGATTTCAACTTTATCATATCTATAGAGAGAATTTACCTTTACTACCTATGTCGGGTTATCAAGACAATGTGTTCTTCGACAAGCAGTATATTACGACCATGTATTTCTTCAATAGGAGGTAAATTCTTAACATCTTCAGCTTTAATACCTTTTTATTTCATTGATTTCTTTGCCTCTTGCATATCTCCAGGACTAAGAAATAGAACACCCCTCTTCTTCAGAGTTGGTTTAAGAATAGGTTCAGGAGTTGGCTCAATTGGCTCAGGAATTGCCTCAGGAAGAGTCCAATTATTTTCATTAGTCAACATATTATTCAATAACAACTAAGCTTGGTCGACTGTTCTTTCCCTGAAAACACAACCAGCACAACTATCCAAGTGGTCCTTGGAAGCATCAGTTGGTCCATTATAAAGGATATCAAGTATTTCATTTTTCTTAGGAGGATGATCACGCAAAGCATTAAGTAATCGGAGAAGCCTCCCCCAAGCTTGTGGGAGACTCTCTTCTTCGACTCGCACAAAAATATATATTTCCCTCAAGGCAGCTTGTTCTTATGAGCAGGGAAATATTTAGCAGAGAAGTAATAAATCATATCCTGGGGACTAGGCACACAACCAGGATCAAGAGAATTAAACCAAGTTTTTGCATCACCCTTTAATGAGAATGGAAATATCTTAAGGATATAATAATAGTGAGACTTCTCATCATTAGTAAACAGGGTGGCTATATCATTCAACTTGGTAAGATGTGCCACAACGGTTTCAGATTCATAGCCATAAAAAGGATCGGATTCAACCAAAGTAATTATCTCAGGATCAACAGAGAATTCATAATCCTTATTAGTAACAAAGATAGGTGAAGTAGCAAAAGCAAGGTCATATTTCATTCTAGCATTCAGAGTTTCTGTTTAAGTTTAGCTAATAATTTCTTAAGATTAGATCTATCATTGCAAGCAAAAAGATCTCTAGCAGTTTCTTCATCCATAACATAACCCTCAGGAACAACAGGCAATTCATACTTAGGGGGAGAACCTTCATCATCATCACTATCATCAATAATTTCATCATCAATAATTTCATTCTCTCTAACCCTAGCAAGTTGTTCATCAAGATATTCACCTAATGGCATAGTAGTATCAAGCGTAGAAGTAGTTTCATCGTAAGTATCATGCATAGCAGAAGTGGCATCATCAATAACATGCGAAATATCAGAATTCATAGCAGTAGCAGGTTTAGGTCTCGCAAGCTTACTCAAAACAGAAGGCAAATCTAGTGCAGAGCTAGATGGCAGTTCCTTACCCCCCCCCCCTCGTAGTTGAGGGAAAAATCTTAGTTCTTTTGTCTTTCAAGTTCCTCATAGTGATCAGCAGATATAAATCAAAAGTGACTCAAAGAATAGAGCTATGCACCCAGGCAACAGCGCCAGAAAATAGTCTTGATGACCCACAAGTATAGGGGATCGCAACAGTTTTCGAGGGTAGAGTATTCAACCCAAATTTATTGATTCGACACAAGGGGAGCCAAAGAATATTCTCAAGTATTAGCAGTTGAGTTGTCAATTCAACCACAACTGGATAACTTAGTATCTGAGGCAAAGTATTTAGTAGCAAAGTAGTATGGAAGTAACGGTAAAAGTGGCAAAAGTAACGATAGCAGTTTTGTAGTAGTTGTAACAGTAGAAACGGAAAAGTAAATAAGCGAAGCACAATATGTGAAAAGATCATAGGCATTGGATCAGTGATGGATAATTATGTCGGATGCGATTCGTCATGTAATAGTTATAACATAGGGTGACACAGAACTAGCTCCAATTGATCAATGTAATGTAGGCATGTATTCCGAATATAGTCATACATGCTTATGGAAAAGAACTTGCATGACATATTTTGTCCTACCCTCCCGTGGCAGCGGGGTCCTAGTGGAAATTAAGGGGTATTAAGGCCTCCTTTTAATAGAGTACCGGACCAAAGCATTAACACACAGTGAATACATGAACTCCTCAAACTACGGTCATCACCGAGAAGTATCCCGATTATTGTCACTTCGGGGTTGTCGGATCATAACACATAATAAGTGACTATAGACTTGCAAGATAGGATCAAGAACTCACATATATTCATGAAAACATAATAGTTTCAGATCTGAAATCATGGCACTCGGGCCCTAGTGGCAAGCATTAAGCATAGCAAAGTAATAGCAACATCAATCTCAGAACATAGTGGATACTAGGGATCAAACCCTAACAAAACTAACTTGATTACATGGCAAATCTCATCCAACCCATCACCGTCCAGCAAGCCTGCGATGGAATTACTCACGCACGGCGGTGAGCATCATGAAATTGGTGATGGAGGATGGTTGATGATGACTACGGTGACGAATCCCCCTCTCCGGAGCCCCGAACGGACTCCAGATCAGCCATCCCGAGAGAGATTAGGGCTTGGCGGTGGCTCTGTATCGTAAAACGCAATGAAACTTTCTCTCTGATTTTTTTCCCCGTGAAACGGAATATATAGAGTTGGAGTTGAGGTTAGTGGAGCATCAGGGGGCCCACGAGACAAGGGGGCGCGCCCCCACCCTCGGGGACAGGGTGTGGGCCCCCTGGCCTTGATTCTTTCGCTAGAATTTTTTTTATTTTCCAAAAGTTATGTCCGTGGATTTTCAGCTCATTCCGAGAACTTTTGTTTTCTGCACAATAAATAACACCATGGCGGTTCTACTGAAAACAGCGTCAGTCCGGGTTAGTTTCATTCAAATCATGGAAGTTAGAGTCCAAAACAAGGGCAAAAGTGTTTGGAAAAGTAGATACGTTGGAGACGTATCAATCAGCTGGCCGAGCGCAAGCAAGAGCACATCCTGAAGCAGGCCGATGTCGAGAAGGCCCAGGAGGCGACGAAGGAACGGTCCACCAGGGCCGAGGCCACCCGGCACTAGCACTAGGTCGAGCTGAACTCCTAGGAGGAGGACCTCACCACTCGTGAGGTGGCGCTCGCCGCCACACTCCGCGGCAAGGATGAGGAGGTCGAGAAGCTCGTCGCGCAGTGGACCGGGGAGCTGGAGCAGAAGCACAAGGAAGTGCTCGATGCTCAAGATCTGGTCCATGGCGATAAGGTGAAGGAGCTGGAGCTGGAGCGGGACGGCCTGAAGAACGAGGCCCGGGAACTGGCGAAGGTGAAGGACACGATCAGCCGCGCCTTGACGGAGGCGTAGGCCGAAGTCCTCGACAAGGCCGAGCTACTCACCCGCGCCAACGACTCCATCAAGGACCTGAAGCTGAAGCTGGAGGGTCTTGAGGGGACGCTTTCGGAGGTCAAGGCCCGGGAGGAGACCCTCACCAAAAGTTTGGAGACGGAGAGGCAGCTGCGGAAGAACGACGCCACCAACCACTAGGATTTCGTGAAGGGCGAGAACCTCTGGATTAGCCGCCTTGCCGACATTGCCAACAGGATCACCAAGAAGATGGCTGCCATGGGGATGTCGAGTGTGAGGTACGCCCCAGAGCCAAACGTGAGCCCTAACGCCAAGCTAACCCTGTTCTTCAAGGGTGTTCTAGGAGCCTTGGAGTAGTTTCGCTCTAACAGAGCGAGCTCTCTGGCTAATGAGGCCTGGCAGCTTTGCCGGGGGGCCCTGACCAAGGTCCTCACCAAGGTGGCATACTGGAACCCCAACCTCGACTTCGACGCCGCGCTGGAGAGCTTGCCGAAGGATGTGGACCTCGCACCGCTCGAGGAGCGTATGAAGCCCATCATCAGCCGTGTCGACAGGATTGAGAGGATTGAAGGCCAGCGCCGGGACTAGGCACCCCGTTTCTCATTGCCGCTACAGGTTCACGACCAAGACAATTTATATCTTTAGTTAGAACCGCATCAACATTTGATGTAATATAACTGTGCTGTACTTTGAAATGATGCATGTTATTTTCCAATTCGATATCTCCTTGTATGTCCATCCTATGTTAATTGGGCAGGTTTGCCGGTGCGTAAACCCAGACCACGGCGCCTTGAGGACGGATCCTAAATAGCCTGCCGGGTGTGCTTGCTGCCGGGCGAACCACCTTACCGTTCTCAGGGCGGCCGCCCGAACTATTGAACGGACTCGAAACAGAACGAGAGCTTTGCCAAGAGGAAGGCTACCCTGCCGTTCTCAACGCAGCCGCTCGAACTGTTGAGCGGACTCGAAACAGAACAAGGGTGTTGCCAATAGTGGAAGGTCCCCGTTGCATGCAGGTTTCTCATACAGAGGGAAAGATCTCCAAGGAGAATAATCGTATACAAAAAGGATTGCTCAAAATTTTGCGTGACTTATCTTTTAGGTCGCCGTGCGAGCGTTCACTACACCTGCAAATGATGTCGCTCATTTGCTCGCCTTCTACCTCGGAAGCCATGGCAATGAAGAACTGCTAGACTAGCCGCTAGACCAGATTTTCACAGCTGCGCCCCCTGCCTGGCGCACCAAAGATGTCAGTGGGAACGACACCTATGGGATCACTGGAATCCCTACTACAGTCGGCGGGCACGAGGTTGGGAAAGAGCGTGTCTAGGAGCCAACACAAGGATCGTTTACCCAGGTTCGGGCCGCAAGGATTGCGTAATAGCCTTGTCCTGCTTTGGTGTATATCTGAATGTTCTTGTGTTCTTGAACTAGACATAGTGCATGCATAGTCCAAAAAGCCGAATCCTTCTCCCGTATGCCTCGGGCCTCCTTTGATAGAAAAAAGGGGACGCCAAAGTTGCACACAGGAGGTGGAAAGTGTATACGGTGGCTGAGTCTATCCTCTGGCACCGTCGAAAAAACGCATTTAATGCGCTGCCAACGTGCCCTCCTTGTTGTCGCCGCTTTGCCTTGCTTCGACACGCGTCCAGGCCAGCGCGGCGTGCAGCGCCATGTAGGCTGGCAGGCTACTGAGCTGGTGCGGTGGCGGGGTCTTCACAAAGATCTGCATGCCACCACGCATGTGCTTGCTGAGTGGGTCCCGGGGCCGCATGTCACCACACAGGTGCTCGCCTAGCTGGCTGGGCTAGTAGCTGCATGGGAACGGCGGTGGAGCCTTCGTGGGCGCGGGCCTGGTTGCGGCTCCGCTGATGTCCTCGGCAAGGGCCTTGTCGGGGCCCAGGTGAGGGTCTTGCCGCGACACTGTGGTCATCCCCGGTGAGGATCTTGCCCGAGGTCTCATGGATATCCTTGGCAAGGATCTTGCCGAGGGTCATCGCTTACTGGTCCTTATCTGATCTTTTGTGTTTATGATCTTCATGAAGATCTGCATACCACCATGGAGGTGCCTCCTGAGCCTTGGTTCCAATGTGGTTGATGGCGTTGGAGCCCTTGGGCTCAAGGGTGGCACGCTCCGCTAGCGCTGGGCAAGTTGCCCCGGCAAGGCTCTTGTCGGGGCTGCAGGGGCTGCGCCCGGCAAAGGTCTTGCCAAGGGAGTCCACCTCGCCCTCTTGCTCTTTGCGTTTCTGGTCTTGGCGTTGCTTGATTATCTTGTGGATTTGGCTTCCCTCTCCTGCCCTACCGAGTGTGGCCCTGGGCGTGGCTCTGACTACCCATGCACAAGTAAAGGGGTATAAAGGAGAGCCCCTACTTTTCTACACCGACACGGTGACATGCCAATTGCTATTTACCCTTCATAAGGACCCTCTTCATCGAATCCGATCCGACTAAAGTGGGAGATACAGACACCCGCTATCCAACTTATGCAACAAGTGCATGTCAGTCAGTGGAACCTATCTCACGTAAGCGTACGTGTAAGGTCGGTCCGGGCCGCTTCATCCAACAATGTCGCCGAATCAAGATAGGACTAGTAAAGGCAAGCAAATTGACCAAATCATCACCCAAAACTACAATGTAAACAGCCCCTGCACACAAATAACAACACATCGCAACCGACATGTTAAAGGGGTTGTCAATCCGTTTCGTGGTACGGCGCCAGAAACAACGTGATGATGGGAGAAAGTTGTAATAGATTGAATAAATAGATCGCCAATAAAATAAAGTACAACAAAGTATTTTTGTATTTTGGTTAAATAGATCTGAATTAAAATGCAAAGGAAAAGTAGATCGCAAGAAAATATATGAGAAAGAAGACCCGGGGGCCATAGTTTTCACTAGTGGCTTCTCTCGAGAAAAATAGCAAACGGTGGGTAAACAAATTACTGTTGGGCAATTGATAGAACTTCAAATAATTATGATGATATCTAGGCAATGATCATTACATAGGCATCACGTCCAAGATTAGTAGACCTACTCCTGCCTGCATCTACTACTATTAATCCACACATCGACCACTATCCAGCATGCATCTAGTGTATTAAGTTCATGGAAAAATGGAGTAATGCAATAAGAACGATGACATTATGTAGACAAGATCAGTTTATCTATTGTGTTAGATATAGATCCCATCTTTTTATCCTTAGTAGCAATGATACATACGTGTTGGTTCCCTTTCTGTCACTGGGATCAAGAACCATAAGATCGAACACACTACCGAGCACCTCTTACCATTGCAAGATAAATAGATCAAGTTGGCCAAACAAAACCCAAATATCGGAGAAGAAATACGAGGCTATAAGAGATCATGCATATAACACTACTGGAATCAGGGAATTTTCCGTCTACCAGTTCTTTGCCGTCACCTAGCGGACGGCAAAGAAGGTCTTTGCCATCAGCTACCAAGAAGCGGACGGCAAAAAACTGGCAGACGGCAAAGAAGGTCTTTGCCATCCGCCATTTCTTTGTCGTCCGCTGGCTGACGGCAAAGAGGGAGGTGGCACCCACTAACGAAAAAACTTAATGTCCCCCCTCTTTGCCGTCTGCTACAGACGGCAAAGATAAACAAAAAGCAGACGACAAAGGCGGGGCGGGTGGCAAAGGCTAACCTAACTAACATAACTAACGTCCGAGCCCCCCCTCCCTGCCCGTTACTCTCTCTGTTTCTCCCTATCTCCTCCCCGAGGCCCAGATCCACCCACCGTGCTGCCCCCGCCACCCGGCGCCGCCCCCGCCATCGACGCCCTGCGCCGCCCCCGCCACCGACGCCCGGCGCCACCCCCGCCACCGCCCCTGCCCGCCGATGCCCCACCATCCCGCCGCCCGGCGCCGCCCCCGCCATCGCCCCCGCCACCGCCGCCCGGCGCCACCCCCGCCACCG
Source organism: Triticum aestivum (assembly GCF_018294505.1). NCBI lineage: Eukaryota > Viridiplantae > Streptophyta > Magnoliopsida > Poales > Poaceae > Triticum > Triticum aestivum. Next base: position 159,807,465 of record NC_057795.1, on the reverse strand, counting down.
CCTCGCCCCGTCGCCCAGTGCCACCCCCGCCAACTTCCCCTCCCCCACACGCCGACGCCCCACCATCCCGCCACTCGCCCCCGCCCCCGCTGCCCGGCCGTCCAACTGCCCCGGAGCCCCGCCGCCCCCCACCTGCCCACCACCCCGGCGCCAGCGTCGCCCTCGACTCCGTTGAGTATTTTTTTTTCTTTTTTTGCTATTTAATTGCTATTTAATTGTTAGTGTTAGTGTTAGATTTAGTGTTAGAAAAGAAGAAGATTTAGTGTTAGTGTTAGAAAAAAGAATATGTAGAAGAAAAGAAGAAGAAGAAAAAAAGAAGTAGAAGTAGAAGAAGAAGAAAAGAAGAAAAGAAAAGAAGTAAAAGAAGTAGAAAAAAGATGAAAAAGAAGAAGAAGAAAAGAAGTAGAAGAAGTAGAAGAAGAAGAAAAGAAGAAAAGAAAAGAAGTGAAAGAAGTAGAAAAAAGATTTTGTTATATATTTGTGAATTATGAGTTAGGTCATATATTTGTGAATTATGAGTTAGGTCATATATTCTTCGATTTTGTTGTGAAAAACATCATATATAATTGTGTTGATCGGGTTGATTTAAATGTGTAGTTGTTTCATTGCTGCGAGGTTTGGTGTTCGACGACCTCGCCGTGCATTTGATGAGCTTTGCCCCTTCGTTCGTGGGTGAGAACAAATGACATGTCCTCCTCCCCCATTAATTATTTTCTCTGTTCCGGTGTTCGTGCCGATGAAACTTGATAGCTAGCTATATATGTGTCTTGAATCATCAGTATGCGTAACCAATATGTGTCTCCCGTTCGAAAGCGTTATAGTTATAAATATGCATGCATATGCATATTTATAACCTTGATTCTTTCGAATTGTACAACGCTATCCATGGACAGCCCGGGTATGTGTAGATTGGCTTCGTTTTCCCATATGCTTTGCTCCGGATCCGACGCATAAATTTCGTCAGTGCCTCCCCTTTTGTTCTCTAGGTACACATCCTCTCTGTTTATTGCAGAGACGTGTATCAGGAGAACAGCGGGGAGGTGCTGCCGAATTTTGCATCGGATCCGGAGCATAGCATGGGAAAATGAACCCAATCTACACATACTCGGGTGGGATTAGGACCTATCATTACCTATTAGAGTGTAGATTGCATGGACGTAATAAAATTTACAAAGTAGATCAACTGATGAATATATACATGGTGAATTATATATATTTGTTTTGTGTCCAGTAGCTCTGAAAGTCAAGATGAGTGATCGTGCATGGATGTATACCGGTCACACTGGTCAGAAGAAATGGAGCGCTGAATGGTTCACAAAAACCAAGGGTTTTGTGCAAGCCGCATGTGCAAATGGCCAGAGGAAAACCTGGTGCCCCTGTTTCCGGTGCGGCAATTGGGAAAAGAGGACAGAGGCTAAAATGGGCAAACACCTACAGAAGAGTGGTTTTACGCCCGATTATACGGTGTGGACATATCATGGTGAGTCTGCCCAACGTGACCGAGCTGAGGTGGATCTTCGTTGCACCGACGAGCAAGGTACCGGGATGGAAAACATGGTGCAAGACTATGATGATGCTCGGGATTCGGACGAGGAGATGGAGGAATCTGCAAAGGCCTTCAATGAAATGTTGGAGTCTTCAAAACGTCCACTCCACGAGCTCACTGAGCTTTGTCAGTTGGATGCCATCTCACAAGTAATGGCTCTGAAGGCTCAGTTCAACTTGGGCAGAGAATGCTACGACGCAATGATGACAGTATTTGGACGCTTTCTACCCAAAGGCCATGTAATGCCTGCAAACCTGTACCGGTTAGACAAAATCCTCCGTGCACTGAAGATGCCCTATGAGAAGATACATGCCTGTGAGAAAGGATGTGCCTTATTTAGGCTTGACTATGCGGACTTGAACTATTATCCCATTTGCAAGTCTTCCAGGTATGTTGTGGTAGACAACAGTATGGGTGAGAAGACACAGACCAAAATCCCCATTAGTGTTCTTCGGTATATGCCAATCGTACCAAGACTTCAACGTCTTTTCATGGTCGAAGAGACGGCCAAACAGATGACATGGCATAAAGCAGGCAAAAGAACCGAACTAGATGTTGATGGGAATCTAATGATGGTACACACATCGGATGGTGTTGCATGGAAAAAGGTTGTTGAATTACATGCTGACAAAGCGGCAGATCCGAGGCATCCTCGAGTCAGCGTTAGCATGGATGGGTTCAGTGTGTTTGGTATGACGGCAGCCCAATACAGTTGTTGGCCCGTATTTGTCTTTCCACTCAATCTCCCCCCCAGACTGATTATGCAAAGAAAGAACAGTTTCCTGACGTTGATAATTCCAGGGCCCAACTATCTGGGGGAAAATATGAATGTGTACATGCAGCCGCTTAAGGACGAATTGCAAGAAGCCTGGGAAAATGGGTTCAAGACATACGACGCCTATAGCAAATGGAACTTTATAATGCATGTCTGGTACATGTACTCGACGCATGACTTGCCGGCGTATGCGCTATTCGTTGGCTGGTGTGTGCATGGAAGGTTCCCGTGTCCCACATGCAAGGGAGCTCTTGAGTTTCGTTGGCTTCAGGTCGGTCGCAAGTTTTCTTGCTTCGACATGCATAGACAGTTCCTGGATCCTCGCCATAAGTTCAGGAAAGACAAGAAGAACTTCATCAGAGGTAGAGTTGTCAAAAACTCTGAACCACCTGCGTTGACAGGCCAACAGACCATGGATCAGTTAGACGCTCTCGAGCCAGATCCAGAGCGTCCAGGGTACTTCAAGGAGTATAATTCTGAGCACGCCTGGACTCACAAGACATGCTTATGGGATCTGCCTTACTTCAGAGACCTCCTTTGCCCACACAACATCAATGTGATGCACACTGAGAAGAATATTACCGAGGCACTTTTTGGTACATTGTTCGGCATAGATGGGAAGTCAAAGGATAATACTAAGGCTAGAGTCGATCTGGAGGCGCTATGTGATAGGCCATTACAAAACATGAAAGAACTGAAAGGAAAGCAAAACTGGAAGAAGCCGAAGGCATGGTTCAATCTTGGAAGGCCAGCTATGAGGGAAATTATCTTGTGGGTGAAAATGCAGTTGATGTTCCCCGATGGGTATGCAGCGAATCTAAAGAGGGGAGCAAGTCTTGATAAATTGAAGATATTTGGTCTCCAGAGTCATGATTGGCACATATGGATTGAGCGGGTAATGTCGGTGATGTTGCGTGGCTTCATCCCTGAGGATGAATGGCTAGTACTGGCAGAACTCAGCTATTTCTTCCATGTTCTTTGTGTGAAAGAACTATCGCCTGGCGTGCTAGAACAAATGGAAGAGTTGGCGCCAGAGTTGATCTGCAAGTTAGAGAAGATCATTCCACCGGGCTTCTTTAATCCAATGTAGCACTTGATTTTGCATCTCTAGACTGAGGCAAGATTGGGGGGGCCCGTGCAAAATCGTTGGTGCTACCCAACTGAGAGGATGCAGAAGACGCTTCGAGAAAAATGTAAAAATAAACATGGAATTGAAGCATCGATGGCTAAGGCATTCATCACTGAGGAGGCGGCAAACTTCGTGACAGCACACTACGAAGCCAAAAATCGTCATTTGCATAATCTGAAGCCTTGGTACAATGCCGATGACCCTAAGAAGGGTGTATCCAACCTCAACCTATTCAAAGGGAACCTCGCACGAGCCAGAGTTTCAAATCCAGTATCTTTGGATAACAAAGAATGGCGGACCATTTCGTTGTATATCTTAACCAATCTGATAGAAGTGCAGCCGTACATCGAGTAAGTTCTCAGTACATTGTTTCACAACTTCTATTTCCTTTGAACTGCTCTTATTCCAGGATATTTCATATAGTCGATACGTTGCCATATTCTCGTATGGAGCGGTGATCCAAAAGGATTTCGTCGAAGAGTATGAGATTCTCGCAAAGCAAGGAGGCGGCTATCCCGGTTTCATCTCTTGGTTCAAACAAACGGTAATTTCTATTAGACAATTTCATTTCATTCGCTAATTTGTGCGTAATGCAACAATCCTTTCATATTAAACTTGTAGGCTAATTCAGAGTCTATGGACGCCGAATTGAGACAAATCGCTGATGGTTTTGACTATCAGGTCCGTTCATTTGACAAATACGACATCAACGGGTATCACTTTCATACCTATGGCAAAGAGCTATCTATGGCCGACCAAAAGTCTACAAATTGTTGTGTATCTGCTATCGACGAAGGAGGTACCGAGTATTATGGGAGAGTTGAAGCAATTTATGAACTTCTATTCTATGGTGAAAACCCACCGAATGTCGTAGTCTTCAAATGTTATTGGTTTTAGCCGAAGGAGACTGGAAGGACTCATGAACATATAGGGCTAGTTGAAATCAACCAAAGCACCCATTTAGATGTTCCTGATGTCTATATTACGGCTCAACAGGCGACCCAAGTATTCTATCTACCGTGGGCTTGCCAAACTAATCCAAATCTGAAAGGTTGGGATGTCGTTTATGAAGTGCCGCCACGTGCTAGACTATCTCCCCCAAAGGAAGAGGATTATGAACCTCACATTAACCCAGACACATATGAAGGAGAATTTTTCCAAGAGACACGTCTTTCCAAAAAGCGTTTCAAGAACCGCTATACTTCACCCCAAGACATTGAAGTAGATAGCAACAGTGAATCCGACATCACCCCAGAGGAGGAACAAGAAGAGCCGGAACAAGAAGAGGTTACTGCTGCGGGTGACTTGTCAATGCTTGACCAATTACGTCAAGGTGGCCTTCCACATGTTGATGCCACTGAACCCTATGAGCCCGTCATTGATTATAGTGATGATGATGATTATGCATTTATTGATGATACTGATCGAGATTATTAGTAGTGTCAGGTATTCAATTTTTTATGTTGTACTTGATGATGATACACTTAAGTGATATACATATTATTATTCGTGTCGGTATTTTTTTTATGTTGTACTAATTTCGTTTACTCTTTGTCATGGCAGGTGTTGAAAGATGGAAGGGGAGCCGACTGAGGTCAAGGACAAACGTGCCCAAATTGAAGGTGTGCCACACCATCAAGGCAGCTCCAGCTTATATCAGTTCGGGCGGAACTGGGTATGTGGTTTGCTTCATGATTCATGCAATTCATTCATCATGCTAGCTTGAGCCCTTTAATTACTAATTTACTTTGTTTCTCTCTTTCAGGCATGCTACAAAAAGACGTATAAGGTGCCAGAGGGGTACGACCTGTATGCCATGGCCCACACTGCCTCTTACAAGAAATTCAAGGGGAAGGCGAGGAAAGGGGAGGACTTTAACCCTAGCCAGGGTCCCATTGATCCTGAGCAGGTGATGATATCTGGTGGCGGGAGGTCCCATGGCTCCATAGACATTGATCCAGAGATTGCTCCTGGGACCACGGTGAGTTTAATTTGAATGTATGTTACTTGCTAGTCTTAACATTTGAGTGTCATCATTCTAACGAAACATTGGAAATGATCTTTGGTGTAGCGTAACTCCAGACAAGCATCACACGATCCTTCTCCAGCTACTGGCACGAGCCAGCCCACTCCTACACCTCCATGATCACGGTAAGTTTCTCTAGTTTTTTGCTTAATAAATGCATAAAGACCTAGACTTAGCTTTATTTCCTCCAATATGCTTACCTTAATGACCTAGAGTTAGCTTCTTTTCCTCCAAAATGACTTAATAAGCTTACTGACCTCCAAAACCAGCCATTTTACCTAAGTTAGCTCTAAAACGATCTATACTTAGCATTGTTTCCTCCAAAATGACCTAAGTTAGTTGTAATATGCTTAGTTAACTAGGTTTGCTCAATAATGACATGTACTTAGCTTACTTATGTAAAAAACGGCATAATTAGCTTAGTTAGCTCATAAACGATCCATTTTACCTAAGTTAGCTCTAAAATGACCCATTTTACCTTAGTTAGCTCATAAATGATCCATTTTACCCAAGTTAGCTTTAAAATGACCCATTTTACCTAGATTATCTCCAAAATGATCCATTTTTACCTACGTTAGCTCTAGAATGACCCATTTTACCTACGTTAGCTCCAAAATGACCCATCTTACCTACGTTACCTCTAAAATGATGCATTTTACCTAAGTTAGCTCATAAACGATCCATTTCACCTAAGTTACCTCACAAACGATGGAGTGCTTCTTCTTCTAGTCTTCTTCTTCTAGTCACCTTTTCCTAACTTTCTTATTTGCCATTTTGCAGATTTCATTCACTTCTCGGAAGCTAGCTTGCTATGATGGAGTGCTTGTTTTTTATTTCATTCTCTTGTAGTATTCTTCTAGCTTGCTACGATGGAACTTGCTATCTTGATGATACTTTGCATTGTAATATGTATGTGCAACTTCCTAATGGTTGCAAATTATGTGTATGTGCAACTTGCTATGTATGAATGGATGGAACTATATATGTATGTACGATGAAACTTATGTGTTGGTTATGTCATATGTTTGCTGTTAAATAGCCCTGTGAAATATATATATATATATCATATATATTTGTTGTGAAAATTGTTGGATTTAAAAAAAACAGAAAAAAAGAGGCAATGCATTATCTTTGCCGTCCGCCGCTGAGGGCAAAGGACCATTTGCCGTCCGCCGCGGATGGCAAAGAAGACATATGGCGGCCACCTGTGCTCCCTGGGAGCTGACCCATTTGGCCAGTTTGCCTACAATGGCAGACGGCAAAGGACCACCTCATTTGCCTACAGTGGCGGACGGCAAAGAATAGGTGGGCAGTGACCTCCAGCTGACGTCACCAGGCGGACAACAAAGGCCAGATAATTTTTGCCGTCAGCAGCTGACGGCAAAGGCTGCCGTTAGCCATCTAACGGACTAACAGCGTATTTATTGCCGTCAGCTTTCTTTGCCGTCCGCTGCTTATCACAAAGGACCCTTTGCCGTCAGCCTACGGAAGCAAACGACAAAGTAGCTCTTTGCCGATCCTTACTTTGCTAGAGCCTGTTGCCGTCCGCGGCGGACGGCAAAGGCCTTTGCCATCCGCCGTTCCTGCCTTTGCTGTCCGCCATGGCAGACGGCAAAGTAGCTGATTCCTGTAGTGTAAGAGATCAAATAAACTCAAATAACTTTCATGGATATAAAAAGATATAACTGATCATAAACTCGAAGTTCATCAGATCCCAACAAACATACCGCAAAAAGAGTTACATCATATGGATCTCCAAGAGACCATTGTATAGAGAATTCAGCGAGAGAGAGAAAGCCATCTAGCTACTAACTACGGACCCGAAGGTCTACAAACTCACCATCATCAGAGAGGCGCCAATGGAAGTGGTCAACCCCTCTGTGATGGTGTCTATATTGGATCTGGTGGTTCTGGACTCTACGGCGGTTGGATGAATATTTCGTCGACGCTTTTAGCGTTTCTGGAATATTGGGGTATTTATAGAGCAAAGAGGCGTTCCGGGGGGGCACCCGACATGGGCACAACCCACTAGGGCGCACCTGGGCCTCTTGACGCGCCCTGGTGGGTTGTCTCCTCCTCGGGACTCCCCCCAGGTGCAACAAGGGCCCAGCTTCTTCCTTTTGGTTCATAAGAAATCTGGTATTGATTCCCTGCTATGTAAAAAACATGCAAAAAACAGCAACTGGCACTTCGCGCTATGTCAATAGGTTAGTACCAAAAATGATATAAAATGATTATAAAACATCCAAGATTGATAATAAAACAACATGGAACAATCAAAAATTCTAGATACATTGGAGACGTATCAGCATCCCCAAGCTTATCTCCTGCTCGTCCTCGAGTAGGTAAGTGATAAAAACATAATTTTTGATGTGGAGTGCTGCTTATCATGTCATATCATATTCTTTTCTTTATAGCATGGACATTTGGACTTTTATGTGATTCAAAGCAATAGTCTATTTTTGACATGATAATTTGGATACTCAAGCATATCAACAAGCAACCATGTCTTTCAAAATATCAATGCTAAAACAAGTTATCCCTATCCCATCATGCTCAAACATTGACCCATTCGTGAGACAGACTCGAATATTAGCTACACCCAATACTTACTCACGATCATATTGACTCTTAGTGGGTAATTTTATAAGAGAAGATGGAGACACAAATTCAAATTTTTTTGCATAAAGTAAAAGAAAGGCCCTTCGCAGAGGGAAGTAGGGATTTGTAGAGGTGCCAGAGCTCAAAGCGAAAAATTAGAGATAAAAACATTTTGGGAGGTGTATCCATCCCACCAATGAAAATGACTTAGATTTCCGAACACTTTCCATGATAGATATGCCATAGGCGGTTCCCAAACAGAAAATAAAGGTTATTCCTTTTTGCACCATTCTTTCACTTTCCATGGCTAGCCGTATCCATGGTTGCCTTCCATACCAACACTTTCCAAGGAATTTATTATTTGACAACATAAAGTAAATTCATTTTTGCATTTAGGGACTGGGCATCCCTAAAACCTTTTCCTTACTCTTGTGCAATGACAAGTGAATAAACACTCATCGTGAGAATAACACATCCAACATGGAAAATATTAGCCACCCGTTATCATTTCACGAGCGAAACAAATACACAAAAGAGAAGTTTATTTTGAAAATTAGAGATGGCACATGCAAATTTGCTTGGAACGGCAAAAGAATACCGCATATAGGTAGATATAGTGGACTCATGTAGAAAAACTGGTTTAATGGATTTGGATGCACAAGTACAGGTCATACTTAGTGCAAAATGAAGGCTAGCAAAAATATTGAGAAATGACCAACCAAGAAACGAATAATCTCATAAGCAAGAATTAGGCATAATTAACATTGAATAATGCACCGCAAGTAGGATATAATTTTCATTGCATGATTATTGACTTTCGTGCATGCATAGGGAATCACAAACCTTAACACCAATATTCTTACTAGAGCATAATTACTCATCAACATAACTCACATATCACCTCATCATATTTCAAAACTATTACTAAGAATCAAGTTTATTTTTTCCAATGATCTTCATGACATTTTTTCTTTACTTTATCCTTGTTGGATATCTATCACTTTGGGACTAATTTTCATGTGTTGCTTTTCATAAGCTCAAACTAATATAAGTGAAGATCATGAGCATAAAAAATTTCTTTCTCTCAAAATAATTTAAGTGAAGCAAGAGAGAATTTCTTCAAAATTTTACTAACTCTCAAATAAATCTAAGTGAATCAAGAGAGCATTTCTTCAAAAATACTAAGCACACCGTGCTCAAGAATATATAAGTGAAGCACTAGAGCAAGTCCTAGCTCATAAAAGATTTAAGCGAAGCACAGAGAGCAATTCTAGATATAATTTTGGCTCTCTCAAATAGGTGTGTACAGCAAGGATTGATGACTTAAAACACAAAGTAAAACAAGCAAAAACACATATCATAGAAGACGCTCCAAGCAAAACACATATCATGTGACAAATAAAAATATAGTCTCGAGTAAAATACCGATGGTTGTTAGAAGAAAGAGGGGATGCCACTCGGGGCATCCCCAAGCTTAGTTGGTTGCTCATTCTTGAATAATAGCTTGGGATGCCGGGGCATCCCCAAGCTTAGGCTCTTCTATCCTTCTTTCATCCATCATAAGATAACCCAAAACATGAAAACTTCAATCACACAAAACTCAACAAAACCTTTGTGAGATCCGTTAGTAAAAGAAAGCAAACCACTACTATAAGTGTTGTGTCAAACCAATTCATATTTTGTTTTTGTATTATATCTACTGTATTCCAACTTTTCTATGGCAAAAACACATCAAAGAAAACCATAGAGCCATCAAAATAAGCACACAACACAAAGAAAACAGAATCTGTCAAAACAGAACATTCTGTAGTAATCTGGAACTTTCGAATACTTCTGTAACTCAAACAATTCGGCCAAATTAGGAAGACCTAGGTAATTTGTATATTAATCTTCTGCAAAATAATCAGGGTAAAAGAACTGTTATTTGATTTATGAAAATTATTTTTGTGAGCACAAAGTTTCTGTCTTTTTCAGCAAGATCAAACAACTATCACCCAAGAAGATCCTAAAGGCTTTACTTGGCACAAACACTAATTAAAAAACAAAAAACACAATCATACCAGTATCATAATTGTCCAAACACACAAAAACAGAAAGCAAAAAGCAGAAATAAATTTTATTCATTGGGTTGCCTCCCAACAAGCGCTATTGTTTTACGCCCTTAGCTAGGCATAAAGTTTTTATTGATGCTCACATGAAAGATAAGAATTGAAGCACAAATACATCATCATAAAACATGTGAAACACAGTTAAATCTAACATACTTCCTATGCATAGGAATTTTATAGGAAAACAAATTAGCAAGACAAGCAAGATCTAGCATATGCAAGGAAGAAGAAAGAAACAATAGCAATCTCAACATGAAGAGAGGAAACTTAGTAACATGAAGATTTCCACAACCATTTTTCCCTCTCTCATAATAATTATATATGGGATCATATTCAAATTCAACAATATAGCTATCACATAACATATTTTCTACATGATCCACATGCATGCAAAGTTGACACTCTTCCAAAATAGTGGGATTCTCATCAAATAAAGTCATGACCTCTCCAAACCAACTTTAATAAAAAAATTCATAAGATTGAACACTCTCCAAATATGTGGGATTATTTTTAGATAAAGCTAACACTCTTCGGAACCCACTTTTAAGATTATTGCAAAGATTTTCATCATGAGGCTTAAATAAATTTTCAAGATCATAAGAATCATCACCCCAATCATGATCATTGCAACAAGTAGTGGACATAGCAAAATTAGCATCCCCAAACTTGGGGTTTTGCATAGTATTAACACAATTGAAAGTATATAATTTATAGTAAAATCATTGCAATCATGCTTTTCATTGAAGGAGCTATCATGAATCAGTTCAAAAATTTCTTCATCACAATTTTCAGATTCACGAATCTCAAGCAAAACTTCATAAAGATAATCTAGTGCACTCAAATCACTAGCAATTGGTTCATGATAAATGGATCTCTTAAAAAGATTAGCCAATGGATGAGGATCCATATCAACAGATTTTTAGCAAGCAAAGATGCAAGCAAATAGAAGGCATATGGCAACACAAGCAAACATGAGATCTGACGAGAAAAAGGCGAACGAAAAAGAGGGAGAATAAAATGGCAAATTTTTTGGAAGTGGGGGAGAGGAAAAGCAGAGCCAAATGGAAAATAATGTAAATTGTGAGGAGATGAGATTTGTGATTAGGAACCTGGTTATGTTGAAGATCCTCCCCGACAACGGCACCAGAAATTCCTTTTGATGTCGCTTGAAGCTACGTCGGTATTTCCCCAAAGAGGAAGAGATGATGCAGCATAGCGGTGGTAGGTATTTCCCTCAGATATGAAACCATGGTTATGGAACCAGTAGGAGAACCAAGCAACACATCGTAAACAGCCCCTGCACACAAATAACAACACCTCGCAACCCGACGTGTTAAAGGGGTTGTCAATCCCTTTCGGGGTACGGCGCCTGAAATGGCGTGATGATGGGAGAAAGATGTAATAGATTGAATAAATAGATTGCAAACAAAATAAAGTGCAACAAAGTATTTTTGTATTTTTGTTAAATAGATCGAAATAAAAATGCAAAGGAAATGTATATGCAAGCAAATATATGAGAAAGAAGACACGGGGGCCGTAGGTTTCACTAGTGGCTTCTCTCGAGAAAATTAGCAAACGGTGGGTAAACAAATTACTGTTGGGCAATTGATAGAGCTTGAAATAATTATGACGATATCCAGGCAATGATCATTACATAGGCATCATGTCCAAGATTAGTAGACCAACTCCTTCCTGCATCTACTACTATTACTCCACACATCGACCGCTATCCAGCATGCATCTAGTATATTAAGTTCATGGAAAAACGGAGTAATGCAATAAGAATGATGACATGATGTAGACAAGATCCGTTTATCTATTGCGTTAGATATAGATCCCATCTTTTTATCCTTAGTAGCAACGATACATATGTGTCGATTCCCTTTCTGTCACTGGGATCAAGCACCGTAAGATCGGACCCACTACCGGGCACCTCTTCCCATTGCAAGATAAACAGATCAAGTTGTCCAAACAAAACCCAAATATCGGGGAAGAAATACGAGGCTATAAGAGATCAAGCATATAAGAGATCAAAGAAACTCAAATAACTTTCATGGATATAAAAAGATATAACTGATCATAAACTCGAAGTTCATCAGATCCCAACAAACACACCGCAAAAAGAGTTACATCATATGGATCTGCAAGAGACAGTTGTATTGAGAATTCAGCGAGAGAGAGAAAGCCATCTAGCGACTAACTACGGACCCGAAGGTTATAAAGAACTACTCACGCATCATCGGAGAAGCACCAATGGAAGTGGTGAACACCTTCGTGATGGTGTCTAGATTGGATCTGGTGGTTCTGGACTATGCGGCGGCTGGATGAATATTTTGTTGACGCTTTTAGGGTTTCTGGAATATTGGGGTATTTATAGAGCAAAGAGGCGGTCCGGGGGGCACCCGAGGTGGGCACAACCCACTAGGGCGCGCCTGGGCCTCCTAGCGCACCCTGGTGGGTTGTCCCCTCCTCAGGACTCCCCCCAGGTGCAACCAGGGCCCAACTTCTTCCTTTTGGTCCATAAGAAATCATTGCAAAGTTTCGTGGTATTTGGACTCCGTCTGATATTGATTTCTTGCGATGTAAAAAACATGCAAAAAAACAACAACTTGCACTTGGCACTATGTCAATAGGTTAGTACCAAAAAATGATATAAAATGACTATAAAATGATTATAAAACATCCAAGATTGATAATAAAACAGCATGGAACAATCAAAAATTATAGATACGTTGGAGACGTATCACACACCAATAAAGTAAAGTATATATTACATGCATGATGAACTAGCATAAACGATCATCTGATCATCATCTACTTCTTGTGACGCTTTCTCTGCTTGTGGCTCGATCCGGGCTCGTCGATTTGGGTAACGAGGCACTTCCTCATGTCAACGATCCATGTGTGCATCTCATAGCATGTGTACACACTCTTGGCCGCGAACCTGAGGTGAGGTTCATCCAGTTGTCGCATCCAGGCCCTATGACAGGATACGAGACTTGTTCTCTGGGCATCTTGCTTCATCTTTTCGTAGTAGGGGTCGATGATGGCCGAGGCGAGTTCAACCATGGAAGCCTTCTTCATGCTACCCCAGACTCTATAGTGCTTATGGATTTCGAGAAGGTTCTTGCAGGCCAAGCCTGTAACCCTGAGGGCTTTTACATCGTCGGTGATTTCCACCATGGCGAACTTGTAGTCGGTGCTGTTGACAAACCTATTGAAACGGTTGCAAGGCTCTGTGGCCATGCATTAGTGGCAGATGAGGACATGATGGCACACGCACAACTGGGCAACGGCAACCTTTTGATCTATGCCGGGACAACCGGCGGTGTACTGGAGGTCGATGCCGACCACCTTGTACTTGTCTCGAGCAAGCAACTGTTCAACGTTGTTGATGTAATCGTTCACCACGGTCGGGTCGATGGTGTACACCAACAAGAGATCTGTCTCCCTCGTGTGGGTCTCCACTCTATGCTCGCCGAACTCCATTGGAGCGCCGCTAGACATCCCCTCTCTATGTGTCGTCATGGGTGTGCTTGTTGTGTTGTGGGGCGCGGTCGAAAGGTTGAAGAGACTAAGGTTATAATGGCCGCTGGAATTAAAGGGGAAGTCGGATGGCCAGGAATATCGGCAGGCCCTGATGGTAGTTCTAGTGTGCAGCGCGTAACTCCATAGAGCAGCACATAACTGCATCGGGTGGCAACACGCGCGGCGCAACCACATGCATATGGGGCCCCCGACGCGATCGTGTGCACGCCCAACCGCTAGCAGAGCATGCCCAAATTCAAACATTTCATCGGGATGCCCATGTATCGATTAGACAAAACATCCAATTACATTATCTAACAAATACCATTAATATTGCAAGGTTCAAATTCAAATATTACAACGCCCAAATTCAAATATTGCAAACATCTTTATTTCTAAAAGGGATCAGTCATTGACAAGTCATGTATGGGTTTGACACAATGACTTCCAATGTATGGGTCTGGCTATAATTTTCATACCGTAATCTGAACCGTTTTGCGTTGAAGAGATGCAGAAATCCTGCGTTGAATAGCTTGCACGCTTCCCGGTGAGCATGTGGACCGGACTACGCTCACATGCCTCCCGTACAGTCAAGCAGTTGTCCGCACGACACCTCCTATAGCCATTAAAACCAAGACACGTGGGGTCAGGTGAATGGTTAATAGAACGCACACGGTTTGAATTATACAAACATTTGAGATATTAAAGTGGCAGCTATTTTTTGAAAATGCCTTTGTTGGCTGCTATTCGAGTGCGCCATCTCTCAAAATATAGACGAAAAATACCACAGCATGTCGGGTTCCATTCCATGATAGCATGCCAAGTTTCATGAATTTCAGACGAGTTTTGGATTTACTAGAATTTAAAAACTAAGTATGTCAATGTTTTGCCGGCGATCAACAGTGCCCTCGTGTTTGTAATTCATTCCAATTCCTTGCATGGGATCTAAGCGTGCACCCAAGGACACATATTTGATTTTTCAACCAATTTATATGCACTGGAGCATGTGCATGTATTTAAAATTTGAATTATGCACATAAAATGCCTAGAAAACCCAGTTAATGTATAAAAATGTCCAAACGAACCCTGAAAAATTCCAAAAGTTAACACAACACTCCTGTTGTTCTATGTTGGCACCAGAAATTTATCGAAAGCAATAAGAGGCAACGGATATCGTTTTGTCCCCAAAGGTAGCATGTTCCGTACCGAAACCATCAGGCTTGTTGTGAGAAGCTCTGGTTTGCGAGAAGCTTATACCCAAACCTGCCCCGAATGGGACAAAAATTTTACCACGGCATGTCGGGTGCCGCTCCATGATACCATGCCAAGATTCTTGAATTTCAGACGAGTTTTGGATTTACAAGAATTTAAAAACCAGGCATCTCAACATTTTGCCGGCAATCGACAGTGCCCTCGTGTTTGAAATTCATTCCCATTTCTTGCATGGGACCTAAGTATGCACCCAAGGACACATATTTGATTTTTCTCAACCATTTTATATGCACGGGAGCATGTGCATGTATTTCAAATTTGAATTATGCACATAAAATGCCTAGAAAACCCAGTTAATGTATAAAAATGTCCAACCGAACCCCGAAAAAATTCCAAAACTTAACACAACACTCCTATTGTTCTATGTTGGCACTAGAAATTTTTTGAAAGCAATAAGAGGCAACATATGTCATTTCGTCCCCAAAGGTGCCACGTTCCCTACCGAAACCATCAGGCTTGTTGTGAGAAGCTTTGGTTTGTGAGAAGCTTGTAACCGAACCTGCCCCAAATGGGACAATTTTTTTACCACGGCATGTTGATGCCGCTCCATGATACCATGCTAAGTTTCATGAATTTCAGACTAGTTTGGGATTTACTAGCATTTAAAAACCTGGTATCTCAATGTTTTGCCGGGAATCAACTGTGTCCTGGTGTTTGAAATTCATTCCCATTTCTTGCATGGGACCTAAGCATGCACCCAAGGACACATATTTGATTTTTCAACCAATTTATATGCACTGGACCATGTGGATGTATTTCAAATTTTAATTATGCACATAAAATGCCATGAAAACCCAGCTAATGTATAAAAATGACCAAACGAACCACGAAAATTTCCAAAACTTAACACAACACTCCTGTTGTTCTATGTTGGCACTAGAGAATTTTGGAAAGCAATAAGAGGCAATGTATACCGTTTTGTCCCCAAAGGCGGCAAGTTCCCTACCGAAACCATCAGGCTTGTTGTGAGAAGCTTATACCCAAACCTGCCCCAAATGGGACAAATTTTTTACCACGACATGTTGATGCCGCTCCATGATACCATGCCAAGTTTCATGAATTTCAGACGAGTTTTGGATTTACTAGAATTTAAAAACCAGATATCTCAACGTTTTGCCGGCAATCAACAGTGCCCTCATGTTTGAAATTCATTCCCATTTCTTGCATGGGACCTAAGCATGCACCCAAGGACACATATTTGATTTTTCAACCAATTTATATGCATTGGAGCATGCGCATGTATTTCAAATTTGAATTATGCACATAAAATGCCTAGAAAACCTAGTTAATATATAAAAATGTCAAAACAAACCCCGAAAAATTCCAAAACTTGACACAACACTCCTGTTGTTCTATGTTGGCACTATTTTTTTAAAGCAATAAGAGGAAACGGATATCGTTTCATCCCCAAAGGTGGTACCTTCCGTACCGAAACCATCAGGCTTGTTGTGAGAAGCTTATACCCAAACCTGCCCCAAATGGGACAAATTTTGTACCACGGCATGTTGAAGTTGCTCCATGATACCATGCCAAGTTTCATGCATTTCAGACGAGTTTTGGATTTACTAGAATTTAAAAACCAGGTATCTCAATCTTTTGCAGGCAATCAACAGTGCCCTGGTGTTTGAAATTCATTCCCATTTATTGCATGGGACCTAACACTACTAGGGAGAACCTTACACACAGAAATTTAGCAGCAACGCGGGTCAAAAAAGGGCGCTAGTGCTAGATAGCAGTAGCGAGTGAGCAAAAACCGTGCTACAGATAAAATTGTAGCAGTAGCACGTGCAGTCATGAAAGCGCTACTACTAATATTCCAATTGCTAAGACGATAGGCTACGCATAGAAATAGCGGGCTTGGAAGAAGCGCGCTACTGCTAGGACATAAGTAGTAGCGTGTTTCCTACGAAAAGAGTTCCTGCTAATGGAAATAAAATAAAATGAAAATCAAATAGAAAAGTAAATGAAAATGAAAGAAATAGAAAAAGGAGGAAGGAAAAAATAAAATGTAAAGCAAAATAAATGAAAAAGCGGAAAAAGGAGGAAGGGATAGCAGTAGCGTCTGTTCGTAAGAGGCGCTATAACTAATGTAGCTGCAGCGCGTTTCCTAGACCCCCACTGTAGAAACAGAAAAGGAAATTAGAAAATGGAAGGAAATTACATAGCTATAGCAGTAGCGCATTTTCCTAAAACCACTATAGCTACTTTAGCTATAGCACGTTTTGGGAAACATGCTACCGCTAAGTTTGAATTAACCGAAAAATCGTTTCCCCGTCCACCACTTCTCCGCCAAATCCCTCGACCCACCCCGCCGCCGTCTCCCCGTTTCGCCATCACCCCACTTCACCGCAGTCTCCTGCCGACTTCAACGCCCCCTGGAGCCACCAGAGCCACGTGCCGTCGACGCCATCGGAGCCGCCCCCAACTCCACGGAGTCGTGCGGCCTCATCAATGCTAGCAGAGCCGCCGTCGACGCCATCGGATCCTCCCTCGCCACAACTGCCTCCCTCGCCGTCACTGGAGACGCCCCTGCCGCCCTCGCCACCATCAGAGCCATCCTCTGTCAGCCCCCACCCCTCCTCTTTCTCTCATGCATATATAGCACAAACACTGGACAGAGAACCTAGGTTAACTAGTTTAATTAGGTTAATTATCTAGGTTAGTGCAAAAATTTAGTTAGGGCTTTGACAGAGAACTAGTTAGGTTAACTAGTTTAATTAGGTTAATTATCTAGGTTAGTGCAGAAATTTAGTTAGGGCTTTGACAGAGAACTAGTTAGGTTAACTAGTTTAATTAGGTTAATTATCTAGGTTAGTGCAAAATTTTATTTAGGGCTTTGACAAAGAACTAGCTACGTTAACTAGTTTAATTAGGTTAATTATCTAGGTAAACTAGGTTAACTAAATAGGTTAAATAGGTAGGTTAATTAGGTTCGTTAGATTAACAATCTAGGTTAAGTAGGTTGGCTAGGTTAGAGAATTTTTTTATTTTAGAGCATTAGCTTAGAAGGGTTAGAGAAATGGAGTTTCTTTGCAATTTAATTGGGTTCGGTCCTAGGCAGAGAAGGGTTAGAGAAAATAATGTGTGTGTGTGTGTGAGAGAGAGAGAGAGAGGAATAGCTAGATCAACATAATTTGGGTTCTGTCCTAGGCAGAGAAGTGTTTAGTGAGGTTATTTTGCAAAGGTTTTTGATTTTTGAAAAGACCACTATTTTTCAAGGAAAAGAATTTAGGCAAGTTTTATTTTAAAGATGATCCCTTCCTAGACTTGTTGTTGATTATATCTTTTCATTGAAGTGGTCATGTTATATCTTTTCATTGAAGTGGTTCGATTGGGCCCAAGTGGCTTTGTTGTTTCCAGGGAATGAAGCCGAGTGGCCTATGTTTTGCCGGAATGTTGATTCATTTCTGTTCCCGCAAATTTCAGGTTCTCGATTTGTCCACTTTATAGCAAAAGTCATGCCAAAATTTTCCATGAATTTCGGCATGACTTGTGCTACAAACTAGGACATATCGAGTGCCCGGGATTTGCCACACCGGGAAGGAGTCAACGTTCCTGCATTTCATTATTCATTTTATTAGGTCTAGAATTAAATACTAGATTTGATCATAGGAAACATGGCTAGCAACGATGAAGGACAGGGTTCTGGTGACTGCGACAACGTCTACCGGTGGCAGAAGAATTTTTGAGGGACGCCGACGATCAAGAGTTGATGTTGGTGGATCCACCTGTCACATCGGAGATTGAGACTGACATCAAGACCGGCGCTGAGACTGAGACCGGCATCGAGACTGGCGCTGAGACTGAGACCGGTGCCGAGACTAGCAGAGCTGGTATAGAACCGAAAGCAAAGAGGCAACGGCTTCCTAACAAGCTCAGGACTCTAGACTGGTGGTCACGGAGGTGGACGGCAGCAATTTTAAGCCAACCGCACCCGAGGAAGCATGTGCGTGCTACGTCAATCAAATAGGCTGCATCATATGGACAACCGCCACCATCAACGATGAGAAACTAAAGAAGATAGATAATATGAGGCCCTCCCTTCTAAAGAAGCTGCACCAGATATTCTTGTTCCTGGGCCGGAATGAAAAGGATTATAAAGATCCAGATAAGGACCCGACAATGAAGAAGATAAACAAACACGCTAGGACCAAGTTTAGCGACGCGTTGGCCGCCTAGAAATGAAGGGTGAAATATCATATCGTCATCGAAAAGGTACCCTACTCCGAGATTGTAAAGGATAATCCGACAATCACGACATAGCACTTTCAAATATTCAAGGCGGCTTGCGAGGCCGAAGCTGCCAAAAAAAGTTGAAGTACATGAAGGGGCTTCAACAGAGGAACATTGGGAGCCTCCACCTTGGAAGCCATGGTTACGGCGGGAAGAGGTCCATATGGGCCAAGAAGGACACGGAAGCCGCGAGTCTGAGCATCCCAGACCCCTTTGCGGAGTTCACCATCCTGCAGGAGCATGACGTCCTCAGGGCCTGGCGCCGTTGGGACCCTGTGAAGAAGGTTTTCGAGACGAACGGGGTCACGACGGAGTTCATAAGAGTGCTAGTAATTTTAGTTTCTGATCAATTCGACTGCATGTTAGTCATATGCGTAAACGATCCTTGTGCCTTTTACAGAGAGAGCAACACAGGATTGCGGCCGAAAGCGTCTCGCTGTCTGAGGCATTGGCGAGGCCCAAGTGGGACACTCCATTCAACCGGGCGTTGAACATATTGAAAGGACTCCGGTGGAGACTCGGCCGTTGTATGGATGCGTGCACGGTGTCGGAGACGGTGCCACATGGAAGAAGTACTACCGTGAGACCACGGAGGAGAGAAAGGAAAGACGGAGGTTGACTAAAGAAAACATCGACAAGAAGGATGAGATTGCGGTTGAGAAGAAATCATCTGAGATAGTCGCAACAGCGGTAGCTGTCGCAAAACAGGTGCTTGTAGATATGTCTACTACCTTGGTTCCGACCATTTTCAATTGGAGTAGGCAAAATCCAGAAACAAAATGCAGCGGACTTTCCCCTTGCTGACTTCTTGGGGAGCATCTCGACTAGTGTTGCACCAGCACCTGCAGTTGCACCAGTTCTCGCACCGGCTCCCGCACCTACTCTGACACCGGCTCTGGCACCAGATGTGCTCGGCGGTGCTTCGTCTTTGGCTGAGCTCGACGCCCTCACGGTATCTGTCACATCGGCCCTCTTCAATAAATGTATAGTCTCCCGTTTTTGTTGCCTTTCGGATGTCTCACATCGTAGACTTCTATTTGCAGGCCGACGAAACCCCGTGCACCTTATTGTACACCATCAGCGAGCAGAAGGTGGACGTGGGGAAGGCGATGATAATGGATCCGAAGGAACCATTGTTCCACAGCCGGCCGATCCCCCCGGACGTCTTCAAGGTTTCCGTGGCCAGTGTCAAACTGGGCCACGAGAATTTGTCTCCTCTGGTACTAGTGGGGGATGACGACGAGACCCCGCGGCAGCTTGGTGATTGTTGCAATGGGTGGGTCCTGTTGTGGCCAAAGAGTCTGCTTCGTCTGGAGGCGTCCGGGAGCACACCCACGAGCACGTAGTTAGCTATGAACATCAACACCTCACCTACTCAATTATCATCGGCTGTCGTGCTGGGTGATAGAGGAGGGGGTGAGGAAGAGGCTCCATTAGTCGTTGGTGATGTTGCCATAGATGAGGATGAGGATGACGATGACAGTCAACAATATGTCAATACTGGTGCCTACTTAGTGTTTGAGTGTCATGAGTCGGTGCCTCAATTATTGCCTCCGGTTTCTGAACGTATTATGGACAACCTTCCAGTACCAAAGAAATCTAGGAAGAGATCGAGGAAAGGCAAAAAACCTGATTCTATGATCCAGCCGCCTCAGCAGCCTCGGGTTCAAGACTGTATAGATATCCCCAGTGCAGCAAAATGGCATATCACCGGTGAACCAATCCTAACTGAAGCAGCGATAGGGGCCAGATTTGGTGATGTAAGGAGACTCCATGACGATGTGATGCGGACAGAGAAAGGCCTCATCACCTCAAAAAATCCAGGATACCCAATCTACGTGGTTAACGTGCCGCAAAAATTGTCGTACATCAACACATTCCCCGCGGACAAGTTCTTCCTTCGATTCGATTACATCTTCGACATGTATCACTGGAAGAAGCTGGATTTTACGTTTGTCCGCCTTTATGCCTTGCACATGAACTACCTCATCGGGATTGAGCAGATACCTTTTATCTATGTTGCTGACCCATACTTCATGCACGAGAGCTTCTTGGCAGTCTGCTCAAAGCACCGTGAATTCGCGAGGGACTACCTCGTCTATTTCATGCTCGCTAATAAGAACAAGGAGGCGATTCTCGTGCCTTATCATCCCCTGTAAGTCATCCACGCGGATATCCTTCCTTCGATTTCAATCATTCATTTGCACGGTGGAGGCTAATTAATTTGAGGTGTACTTATTTTGCGCAGCAGTGGGTGCACCGTCCTCATCATCCTCTACCCCTGATACTCCCACACTCTTTACTTGGACTAGTCTAAGAACATTACCAAAAAGGATTACACCCACATCAACTCTGTTCTCGACAGTGCTATCTTTTACTACGGCAAAGGGGGTGGAGAGGTCAACGACAAGAAGACAAGGCACGGCAGGCCCGCCTTCAGCCATAAGACCGACTTCTGCTGCATCCAGCAACCAAGTGATTCTCTTAATGATGGATTCTATGTCCTACACCACATGCTAGAGTACAGACGGGATCACCAAAAACTTCGCATGTCACCTAAATCCGGCGATTCCCATATTCTGCAATGGGCAAAGCACATAGGAGATATCGAGGATCATCGAGTTCGAGCTGAGTTCTATCACATACATCACGAACTTGCCCGAATCATCATGAAGGAGGTCCTCGAAAAGACAGGGATGTTATACGAAGAAGGAGAAATGTCGCGGGAAGACGTCCGAACACGCGTAGCCTCTCAGCGTCTCGACATGAAGCCTTTCACTAAGCTCGGGGACTTTCTCCCTGACATGGATGGATGGCACGACATGTTGGAGTGATTTTCTATATATGACAATGTGTCCGTTTAGTATATACTTTCTATGTGACAAAACTTTGAGTTATGCATGGCAAAACTTTATTTTTGATGTAATTAAACCGTCCTCCTCCTCGACTAGCAAAATCACTCTAGCTAGGGCATTTTGAGTACGATGAACTTTGTTATTTACGCTTATGATATGTTGCTTCTATTTTTGCCAAGTCTATCTCTTTCTGTTGCTCAACTATATATGTTGCATATCATCGAATCATGTGATGATGCAGGTGTATATATCATTGATGGCGAAGAAGTGCTACGCCAGGAGTATACGATGAGTGGCCGGAGTGTCAGGCCCAGGTGTACCGGTTTCCGGTTTCCGAGCGACAGCTAGTAGTTAGTTTAGGTTCACGCTAATGCGAGAGAGGGATATGAACTCATGTACTTCATAGTTTTGCTCTCACTCATAGTGTAGCTCTTCTAGCATATATCATTGTTTAGATGGATGACAATGTAGTCGCAAGTAATCGAGACTTGTATCACTATTTTCGAGATGATGACGAGAGACCACTTTGTGTTGGATGATGATTATGATGATGACATGATTTGATGAGACTATTTGTATGTATATGTTATGATTACATTTGTATGTGTATGATATTCTAAAGATTATTGTATAAAGCCTATTCAAATACAAAACAAATATGCATAAAAAACAGAAACTAATAAAACTAGCAGTAGCGAGGGGAAAAAAATTAGCAGTAGTGCTTACTTCTAAAAAGCGCTGCAGATATTAGCAGCAACGCTCTTACCTAAAGCGCGCTACTGCTAGCCATGTATAGCAGTAGCGTGGGATAACAGGCGCTACTGCTACACGTTAGCTATAGCGCCTTATCAGTAGCGCGACGTCCCGCGCTACTGATAGGCAAAATACCCGCGCTACTGCTAGGGTTTTCCCTAGTAGTGTAAGCATGCATCCAAGGACACAGATTTGATTTTTCAACTAATTTATATGCACTAGAGCATGTGCATATATTTAAAATTTGAATTATGCACATAAAATGCGTAGAAAACCCAGTTAATGTATAAAAATGTCCAAATGAACTCCGAAAAATTCCAAAATTTAACACAACACTCCTGTTGTCCTATATTGGAACTAGACAATTTTTGAAAGCAATAAGAGGCAACGGATATCATCTCATCCCCAAAGGTGGCATGTTCCATACCAAAACCATCAGGCTTGTTGTGAGAAGCTTTGGTTCGTGAGAAGCTTATACCCAAACCTGCCCCAAATGGGAGAAAATACCATGACATGTTGATGCTGCTCCATGATACCATGCCAAGTTTCATGAATTTCAGACGAGTTTTGGATTTACTAGAAGTTAAAAACCAGGTATCTCAATGTTTTACCGGCAATCAATAGTGCCCTGGTGTTTGAAATTCATTCGCATTTCTTGCATGGGACCTAAGCACGCACCCAAGGACACAAATTTGATTTTTCAACCAATTTATGTGCACCAGAGCATGTGCATGTAGTTTAATTTTTATTTGTGCACCAGAAATGGCTAGAAAACTAGTTTAATGTATGAAATGTCCAAACGAACCCTGAATAGTTCCAATTCTTTTACGACACACATATAGTTGCATATTCACTGCAGATAAAAGATCTAGCAATTCAAACACCGTCCATTGCCGTTGTGACCCCATTATGTAATTCAAATCAAGATGAAAAGTCAAGTAGATCCCACACAGTTTATTATCACCAATCGTGTGAGATGTAGTACAAAATATCCTAGAGCACCGTCGGTGTATAGTACTCCTATGGCTTACGCGAGAAGGTGCGTCGGCTACAGTCCACAGCCGGTGTGTCAAGCACACTAGCTTGCTCCCCAAATACTCCCGCATCTGCATCCCTCGCAATCTCAAAAATATTACCGCCTCGTAATCTCGAAAATATCTACCGCCTGGAAGGTTTTATTGTTTGATACCACACGATTAGTATGTGCGGACCATGTGCGATGTCTGTTACTCCTGCTCTGCTTCAGTCCCTTGATTCAAATATTCAGTAGCCCCGACATTTTACTCCCCCCTCTGCATCCCTCGCAATTTCAAAAATATCTGCTCGCCCTTGATCCAAATTTTTAGTAGCCCCGCCTTGTTACTCCCGCCTAGTAAATTTTTCAGTTGCCGCAGTATTTCCTCAAACACCACCTTGCCCCTCCCGCTCCCCCCCACACACACCACACTCCCCAAAGCCTCCGCTCACACAGATACACACCACCCTCGAAACCATTGGTCGGTCGCTGCCATCGCTGGCGCCTCCATCCTCAACCTCTGCCTGTGTGCCGAGGAGCTCGAGGAGCCAATGGCCAAAAAGAGGTTTATCTCGGACTTTTCGCCCGACGCCGGCGAGGTGGCTGCCGAGGTGTCCCCGTCGTCCTCCGCGGGCTCGATCCGCCATCGCCGGTCCCCCGATCCGCCCACCACCACGCCCCTATGCCAGTTCGAGGACTTCCCCGTCCTCCCTCAGACCAGGCAGCCGACGAGGTCCTACCTTGGGGTCTGGCAGCGGCGGTGGGGGACGTGGGTCATCGAGATTAATGATCGGGAGACCCACACCTGCCGGTGGCTCGGTAGCTTCCACATGGCCGAGCTCGCGGCCATGGAGTACGACCACTGGCTGGTCCGCCTCCACGGTGCAGCGGCTAGGCTCAATTTCCCCTTCAGCACACGTCCAGTCAACCTTGTTCCGCTGGAGCAAGGGGTGGTGAGCATGGCTATGGTGTGGGAGGACCGCGAGGCATGGGAGCGCCTCGAGGCCTAGGCCGCTGACGAGGCCTACATGCAAGAGCACTACCGACAGCACCCGGAGCTCGTAGAGGCGGAGCGGGCGATCTTTGCCGGCGTAGAGGGTGGCGAGGTTATCGCGCTCTCCTCCAATGACGAGGTCCAAGGCGGTGAGGACGGCGGCACGGAGGGTGGCGAGGTTATCGCGCTCTCCTCCGATGACGAGATCAAAGGCGGCGGTGACGGCGGTGTGGAGAGCGTTGAGGTGGGCCCCAAGGACGAGGAGATCGACATCGACGAGTGGAGGAGTGCCTTCCCCAACGACTCCGACGACGGACCGGCCTGGACCCGGCTCGCGGCACACCGTACATGACGAGGAAGGATTGGCTTGATCTCTACTTCAACCGAAAGTAGTTTAGCTTAGTTTAAATTTATGTTTTATGTTCGGCTATGCAAAACTATCTATGTTGATGTTTGAAAGCATGCTACTTTCGGTTGAACCTGCTTTGAACTTGATCAAATTGAAGCTTACAATGTTAATTTTGGGGGATCGACTAGAAAAGGCCAAAAATAGCTGGAGTATATATATATATATATATATATATATATATATATATATATATATATATATATCTGTGTGTGTGTGTGTGTGTGTGTGTGTGTGTGTATCCACTAAGGGTTTTGGTCCTTTAACTTTTAAAGGATTGGCTAGAGATGGCCTTATGACTTGTTTATTTCAGTTCTTCATGATGTGATGCTCTATATGTGCAACTATTTGCCGTGCAGTTCAATTTCATCAATAACAATTTGAACAATACCACTATGAATTACGATATTTGGTTGCTGTTAAGGATATTGTAGTTAACATGCCTTTTCATTTTTTTAACAACAACTATTGTACTTTAGACCAGCACAATACCAGTTTGAATGACTATTTGCTTGTTTTTAAATGTTATGCCTAATGCAGCTCACTGTAGTCGGTACTAAATGATTAAATATGCGATCCCAGGCTACATAGCAACAAGGAAGAGTGTTACCTTAATGTTTTGATGATGTCTAGATATACATGTAATAAAATCTTATATAATGGGATGGAGGGAGTGTTGTACTACATATTTTTTCAATTGTTGTTTAGCTTCTAATATTAACTTGGTGCTTTTAGGTACATATAACAATGCTAAAGATCCACACTTCGACCCTTTCTGCGTATGGGGCAATGAGATATTCATGAACCAGCATCAAGTGAGTAAATTGATAAAGATTGTTATTAAAATGGGTGCAAAGACGTCAATCAAACTATTTGTTTACACTTTATGCAAGACAACAGTGAACTGTAGGATGGTAAGTAATAACCCTATAGCCTTCTTTTTATTGCCCGTAATGAGTTGTGTTAGATGACAATGTCTGAATCTTTTTTGTTTTGCAGTGGATCCTGAAGCAGTTTACTCAAGATTACCTCTCAAACTACATGATTGGTGGTCGGCCATCACAAGTGGTTGGACTAGAGTCCTCCATGCCTTCTGCATCCAGGAGAGCACAATAGGGCCATTCCGCATCACCTTGCTCAGCAACCGGAATGTCTGTCACCTCTTTCTTTACCATCTATAATAGTACAAGTATAGAACCCTGGTTCATCATCCTTTATTTGGTGCTTATGTAATTTTTAAACATATGTACCTGTGAATCGAATAATGCATTGGTTGTTTGAACCTGATGGATATGAATAAAGCTATAGCCTACTTTCAAGTTTAAATTAGGTACAATTTTAAATAGCAGCAATTAAATTAGGGCGAAATTACGGTGTGCAGGTCATTACGGTGCACACGGCTAATAAAGCATAGTGTGTAAGATATACATCATAATTCGACACGGTTCATGGAGAGGAAACGTGGGTAACAATGCACATAGTTGCCCTTTGCAAAGCGTATGTGATGTCTGACACTATCACATACGGTGCGGGGAAACTAAATGTGTGTGATTATCTACCTATCATACACGGTTTATAATCATGAACTGTTTGTGATGTGCCAGGCGTCGTAAAACTTCCATACCTGGAATCTGCCTGGAAAACTCTCGTGCTTGGAATCTGCCTGGTTTTAGGTAAAACCACAAAACTCTGACTACAATGGCAATGCGAGCACAAACGAGTAGCAAGGATGAAGCGTTTGTGATATTCAAGATATCAGAAACAGTTATATAGGGACAACTGTATGCATCAAGGCTCCCTATCCCCGACGGTTTTTGGGTTGTGTGGGAAGGACCCCTTATCTCCGTCACTCACTAGGCGACGGTTCCAGATGCCGTCGCGGTGTGACACCCCAAAATTTTAACCTTGTTTTATTAATTAAAATTTTGCCAGGAAACTTAAACTTTTATTTTTCTGGATTTTCTTTTGATTTCAGAACCATACTTTTCTTTATTATTATGGAGTTTTTACCCCAAGTAAAAACTTTCCAAATATATTATTGGACTTGTTTGCCCTTTTAAGAAAAATATTTCTATTATAAGTGGAATTTATTTGCATAATTATTTTTTCCTGGGCTTTATTTCTCTAAAATGGTTTTTCATAAGTTTTAGGGTTACATTTGCACTGCAACCCTTTGATAAATTTATTTAAAAATCTCACCAAAATTTGGGGATGACATATGATGTCCCTAAATCACGTTTATGCTGAAATATTCCTTAGTCATTTGGAGATTTTGAGTTTTACCACAAGTTTTTACATCTGGTCAAATTCCAATTTTGGAATGCAACCTATTTAAATATTTCTTTAAAACTTCTACCAAAATTATGGGATGTTAATAGGAGTATATTACCCAACTTTATGCAAAAACCCAGTGATGTTCTTTGGAAAATTTGAGTAAATCAACCTCATTTTCATTCTGGTCCAACTTGATGATTTGTACTACAACCATATTTTAACTTGCCCTTTTTCCCATGATTCTTTTTCCTGCTTGTAGTCCACCCTACAAAACCCTTAAGTCCAGGAGAGTGGCCCCATGGGAGTAATTTTGGTCCATGAAACCATATTCTTTTCTTTCTGACCAGATTTGGTTTTCTTAAATACTTGCACTATCAAGTTTCTAGCTTTGACAAACTAACCTTGCCACCCTCTTTACCTTCTAAAGAGACTAGGATCAGGAGGTTTAGGCCACTCCAAGAAATGCCTAGGTGCCCTTGGCATTTTGTCAAACACCTTGTGTGCATGACCAGTTTTGTCATGGTTTCTAGTTAGCATTGTGAACTTGATCCTCTGATCAAACTAGCTTGTCCACTAAGCCTCTAGACTACCCTAGCCTAATCCTGTTAAACCCCAGCTCCACCCTAGCCACCTAGCATGCACTGGCATTTCACCAAACACCTGGCCCAGAGCGCACGTTTTGCACGCGCGCGCACCGAGACGCCGCGTCTCACTGCCCGCCTGTGCTCATTCTAGCCACTAACCTCTCACAGCCAGCACGGCCGCCTCCTCCCTCGCCGCAGAGCAGTCCCTGGGGACGCACAGCACCGCCGTCAGGTCGGCCACGGCGGCTAGCGGCCGGCCACAGTGGGCCTCTGCCACGGACAGCGCCGCCCGAGCCACACCAGTGCACCAGCTCGCTCATGGAACAGCCCGAGCTCATCCACGAGCTCGTCCGCAAGCGCCTGTCGCTGCCACGTCGCCCTGGCACAACAAAAGCGGTCGGCCGGCAATCTTATCCCCAGCAGCGGCGGAACCGACCTAGCTACACTATAAATGGTGACCCCGAGCTCTTCCTAGACCCCAGGCAGCCTCAAGCCATCCTCCTAGAGCTCCCCTAGCTCGCAATCGACCAGGAGAGGCTGTCTTCCCTGTCTCCGGCCAGCTCGGACACCGCCGCCTTACGGCCCCGTTCGTCGCAACCAGGCCCCCTCCCGTCCAGCCAACGCCACCACCCGACTCCCCTTCGTCTTGCGGAGCCGCCTAAACCCCCAGGTGCGACGGAGATCCACCGTAGACCCAAACCCCCAATTCACCCGTAGCCTCCGTCTGCCGCCGCTGGCGACTCCGTCCACCCCAGGGGCCATAGTGACCACCGAAGGGACCGCCTCGACCCCTTGAGCCTGCGGATGGCCTCGGTTTCTCGAACGGTGCCGCCGTTCACCGTCGGGCATCGCCGGAGTCCCGCCTCAGCTCGGGCAGAGGAAGAGGAGGGAGAGAAGACTGGTCAAACCTGACCGGTGGGCCCCGCGGACCCACTGTCAGTGACCCACGCGCCGTCCACGCTGGATAAGTGGAAGCGTAAACACGGAGATTTGTTGGAGAGAGAAGAAAACTTTCAAAAGTTTTGGAATACACCCTGCCTCTCCACAACTCGAAGGCAAGCATTCTGAACCCTGGCATAATATTTTTGTGTGTTGGTTAATACGAGTATAACACCACCTTAATACGGAGAACTCGTTATTTTATGTGGTGATACAATCATTTGCATGAATGCATATTGGAGACTTCCTTGCTGTTGGAAGTAGATATACTTGTGATGGTAATCATCCTCGTATGACTTGCATGCATGCCGGAAAGAAATCCGAGAAAGCCTCTGCCTTGGGTAGGCGTGAGCTTGTCTCTGGTCTTTGTCGAGACAGTTATGTCCGGTAAGGCCTGGTAAGGTATAATGAGTGGTGATTCTGTTGGTTGAAATATTTTTGTTATACATATCATACAGGGAATACTTAAACCTCCTGAGTCGACCATAGATCGATTCTTGTTCCGGTAACCCCCACACTTGTTTAATACTAACACTTGTCCCTGCCATAGGTAGGGTACGGTTCAGTAAGTTGTCAACCCCTTTCTAGCACACACCGTACAAAGGGGCCGGGATGAGGGTTCCATGGCCCTGGATTAAAGCCAGTCATCCGGTCAGGGGGCATGGGTGTTTCGGTTGTAGCCGAGGGGGTAGCTCCCCCAGTTTGCACGCAGTATAAATTTTGTGATCCCATGCTAATCGAGGTTGTAGCCTCCCCACTTAGAGTTTTGCTTAAACTAGTGTCGTGGGTGATTCCAGACACCGGTAAGTTAAGCTGGTGTGTGCAAGTCAGGTGTGTTTTCAATTAAAAGACCGTAGACGGAATTAGTCCCGATGGACTAAAGGAATCCGTTACTCGTGGGTAAAGAGTACACCCTCTGTAGAGATTATATCTATTCGAATAGCCGTGTCCATGGTTAAGGACTACAATCTGGGTTGGGTCAAGTGTCGGTCTTTGTGTCGGTCTTCGGAGGAGAAACTACTAAACCAGAACATGGATCATGACCTGTGACTTATGATGATTGTGATTATTATTGATATGGACTAACACTTTATATTATTGGATTTATTGAGTATACCTGGGAAGGTTCTACCTCCTGGATATTCAGTGTGATTATTTTTCTTACAAGCCCTTTTTGTGGTGTCGCTCAGACGCCTGACTTTGGCATGCTTGTTATTTACTTTATAAGCCCTTTATGTGGTGTCGCTCAGACGCCCGACTGTGGCATGCTTGTTATTTACTTTATAAGCCCTTTATGTGGTGTCGCTCAAACGCCCGACTGTGGCATGCTTGCTATTTACTTTATAAGCCCTTTATGTGGTGTTGCTCAGACGCCCGACTAAGGCATGCTCGTTATTTACTATCCTTTCGAGACGTCGCTTCACACATCCGATCGGTTCATCTTATTACTACGCTGTTATTTCATATTCATGTTGCATATAAATAGCCTGCTTGCATGCATCAGGGATTTTATTTTATGACCGACATTGTGATCATAGAATATTTCAAAGCATGATTATCGTTTGTTATATTATACCCGTGTTCATAATGTTTGTGAGTACATTCAAAGTACTCACTGGCTTGTCCCTGGCTATTGTCTTGGCCAGATTTCTTGCTTGGAGAGGAGCGTTGCAATGACAACCCCGGAACCTAAGCAATGGTGATAGCAGCCTCGCGAAGATAGGAGATAACCTGGTCAGTTGTTCCTGTGGGAAATGGAGTCCCATAGACGCTGATGATCCACAAACCGCTTCCGCCATCAACCACTAGAAACCATTTGTTGTACTCATAGGCTAGAATGGTCTTGTACTACATATTTTGTATTTTTCTTGGAATTTTTGTATCAAGTTGGTGCCTCATCAGCTAATAGTAATCCTGGGGCTGGTGAGCACAAGGGCCATTTTCTGGGAAATCAATACCCGGAAAACCGGTCGTGACAGACTTGGTATCAGAGCCAGGCTGACCATTGGCTAATCATATCTCAGTCAGGTCAATAAACCTAGGTTAACCAACCCACCAGACCTTAACCTAACCCCAGCCAAGCTTCTCGTGCAAGATAGCCACACAGTGACCCCGACACTTTTGGCGGTCGGTGCCCAACCTATCAGCCTAGCCTGGCGAGCATGCTCCAGTGACCGACACCTAAATTGTCTCATTCGCAAGCGTGCGAAGGAAGACTCCATCCCCTTTTTCTATAAAAAGGCCACGCTAGCCTCAACACAGCACAGCACAAACTCTTTCCCAGACCGAGCTATAATGCCAGGACCCATTGTTCACAATGAGACCACAACAACCAACCTTGGAGGTTTTGTGACCATGCTCGCGAACCTCACCCGCCGTGCCTTTGCATTAGAAGAGCCCCCAGAATATGTTGTGTACCAAGGACCCATGAGTGGTCAAAGCCGTCAATTCTGGGCCACCGTGCATATCTATGGCAGGGGTCTATCTCCAGAACGCCCCTACAGGTTCACCGGAAGGACAACTTCCTTTGAGCCACAAGCCATCCAACTAGCTGCTCGAGAGGCTGTAGTTCAACTCTGGCACTTGTCGCCCAAAGTTAACTGCCGCTCGTTCTACTACTACCCCAGCCGTGACGGGTATGGTAGGCCACCCCAGGTTGCCAACGGAGATCACGAGACGGATCCTGCATTGTTACATCTGGTGCGCTATGTAAGTGCACTAGAAGAACTATTCGATCAAATCACCCTTGATCTGATCGCAGCTCGTGGAGAACTGATCCGCCGAGCCCAGGCAAGAGTTGAAGATGAGCCCAACATTGACAACCCAGTCGTGTTGTTCGGACAACCGATCGAGTCCTTGAGGACAGCCCCAGTCATCGACCAAAATACCTTGATGACCCCAGAAGTGGTTCGTCGCCTTTTGGGAACACGCTCCAACGGGATTGTGGCCAACAATCCCCGCGATGCTCATCACCGCTACCCCGACCCTGCAGCCCCTCAACCCCCTCCAGCTAATATCGACGGTGAAAACCGTGGAGAAGCCTCGACGTCCACAAGGCAAGCCTGCTTAGATATTAACGAGGTAGACTGAGTCACTCGAGCAGTATCGAGTCTTAGTATGTCCTCGCCTTCTAATTTTGTGATCTTGTATTGCTAAAATTAAATGTTGTTTGCTTGTGCGCCCCTATTTTTCATAGTAGCCATGCATAAGTATGTTGGTGTGCGATTGCTCTTTTTATTCTGGGCGTAGCCACCAAAAACCAACCTCAATGACACAAAAGTTTGTGCTACGAGTAAACTATTTGGTTTCAGCTAATAACAATAATATTTTCAAAACAACTCTTAACAAATCTCGAAGACGAGATTTTTCTCAAGGGAGGTAGTGTTGTGACACCCCAAAATTTTAACCTTGTTTTATTAATTAAAATTTTGCCAGGAAACTTAAACTTTTATTTTTCTGGATTTTCTTTTGATTTCAGAACCATTCTTTTCTTTATTATTATGGAGTTTTTACCCCAAGTAAAAACTTTCCAAATATGTTATTGGACTTGTTTGCCCTTCAAGAAAAACATTTCTATTATCAGTGGAATTTATTTGCATAACTATTTTTTTCCTGAGCTTTATTTCTCTGAAATGGTTTTTCATAAGTTTTAGGGTTCCATTTGCACTGCAACCCTTCGATAAATTTATTTAAAAATCTCACCAAAACTTGGGGATGACATATGATGTCCCTAGATCACTTTTATGCAAAAATATTCCTTAGTAATTTGGAGATTTTGAGTTTTACCACAAGTTTTTAAATCTGGTCAAATTCCAATTTTGCACTGCAACCTATTTAAATATTTCTTTAAAACGTCTACCAAAATTATGGGATGTTAATAGGAGTATATTACCCAACTTTATGCAAAAACCCAGTGATGTTCTTTGGAAAATTTGAGTAAATCAACCTCATTTTCATTCTGGTCCAACTTGATGATTTGTACTGCAACCATATTTTAACTTGCCCTTTTTCCCACGATTCTTTTTCCTGCTCGTAGTCCACCCTACAAAACCCTTAACTCCAGGAGAGTGGCCCCATGGGAGTAATTTTGGTCCATGAAACCATATTCTTTTCTTTCTGACCAGATTTGGTTTTCTTAAATATTTGCACTAGCAAGTTTCCAGCTTTGACAAACTAACCTTGCCACCCTCTTTACCTTCTAAAGAGACTACGATCTGGAGGTTTTGGCCACTCCAGGAAATGCCTAGGTGCCCTTGGCATTTTGTCAAACACCTTGTGTGCATGACCAGTTTTGTCATGGTTTCTAGTTAGCATTGTGAACTTGATCCTCTGATCAAACTAGCTTGTCCACTAAGCCTCTAGACTACCCTAGCCTAATCCTGTTAAACCCCAGCTCCACCCTAGCCTCCTAGCATGCACTGCCATTTCGCCGAACACCTGGTGCGCGTGCTCTGGGCGCGCCCAGAGCGCAGTTTTGCACGCACGGGCACCGAGCCGCAGCGTCTCACTGCCCCCCCTCCCCGTGCTCGTTCTAGCCACTACCCTCTCACAGCCAGCACGGCCGCCTCCTCCCTCGCCGCAGAGCAGTCCCTGGGGACGCACAGCACCGCCGTCAGGTCGGCCACGGCGGCTAGCGGCCGGCCATAGTGGGCCTCTGCCACGGATAGCACCGCCCGAGCCACACCAGCGCGCCAGCTCGCTCATGGAACAGCCCGAGCTCATCCACAAGCTCGTCTGCTAGCGCCTGTTGCTGCCATGTCACCCTGCCACAACAGAAGCAGTCGTCCGGCAATCTTATCCCCAGCAGCGGCGGAACCGACCTAGCTACACTATAAATGGTGACCCCGAGTTCTTCCTAGACCCCAGGCAGCCTCAAGCCATCCTCCTAGAGCTCCCCTAGCTCGCAATCGACCAGGAGAGGCCGTCTTCCCCATCTCCGGCCAGCTCGGCCACCGCCGCCTTTCGGCCCCGTTCGTCGCAACCAGGCCCCCTTCCGTCCAGCCAACACCACCACCCAACTCCATTTCGTCTTGCGGAGCCGCCCAAACCCCCAGCTGCGACGGAGATCCACCGTAGACCCAAACCCCCAATTCACCCGTAGCCTCCGTCCATCGCGAAGCTCGCCACCGGCGACTCCGTCCACTCCAGGGGCCATAGCGACCACCGAAGGGACCGCCTCGACACCCTGAGCCCGCGGATGGCCTCGGTTTCTCGAACGGTGCCGCCTTTCGCCGGCGGCCATCGCCGGAGTCGCGCCTCCACTCGGGCAGAGGAAGAGGAGCAAGAGAAGACTGGTCAAACCTGACCAGTGGGCCCCGCGGACCCACTGTCAGTGAGCCACGCGCCGTACATGCTAGATAAGTGGAAGCGTAAACACAGAGATTTGTTGGAGAGAGAAGAAAACTTTCAAAAGTTTTGGAATACACCCTGCCTCTCCACAACTCGAAGGCAAGCATTCTGAACCCTGGCATAATATTTTTGTGTGTTGGTTAATACGAGTATAACACCACCTTAATACAGAGAACTCGTTATTTTATGTGGTGATACGATCATTTGCATGAATGCATATTCGAGACTTCCTTGCTGTTGGAAGTAGATATACTTGTGATGGTAATCGTCCTCGTATGACTTGCATGCATGCCGGAAAGAAATCCAAGAAAGCCTCTGCCTTGGGTAGGCATGAGCTTGTCTCCGGTCTTCGTCGGGACGGTTATGTCCGGTATGGCATAGTAAGGTATAATGAGTGGTGATTCTATTGGTTGAAATATTTTTGTTATACATATCATACAGGGAATACTTAAACCTCTTGAGTCGACCATAGATCAAGTCTTGTTCCGGTAACCCCCACACTTGTTTCGTACTACCACTTGTCCCTGCCATAGGTAGGGTACAGTTCAGTAAGTTGTCAACCCCTTTCTAGCACACACCGTACAGAGGGGCCGGGATGAGGGTTCCATGGCCCTGGATTAGAGCCAGTCATCCGGTCAGGGGGCATGGGTGTTTCGGTTGTAGCTGAGGGGGTAGCTCCCCCAGTTTGCGCGCGGTATAAATTTTGTGATCCCATGCTAATCGAGGTTGTAGCCTCCCAACTTAGATTTTTGCTTAAACTAGTGTCGTGGGTGATTCCAGACACCGGTAAGTTAAGCTGGTGTGTGCAAGTCAGGTGTGTTTTCAATTAAAAGACCGTAGACGGAATTAGTCCCGATGGACTAAAGGAATCCGTTACTCGTGGGTAAAGAGTACACCCTCTGCAGAGATTATATCTATTCGAATAGCCGTGTCCATGGTTAAGGACTACAATCTGGGTTGGGTCAAGTGTCGGTCTTTGTGTCGGTCTTCGGAGGAGAAACTACTAAACCAGAACATGGATCATGACCTGTGACTTATGATGATTATGATTATTGTTGTCTTGGACTAACACTTTATATTATTGGATTTATTGAGTATCCCTGGGAAGGTTCTACCTCCTGGATATTCACTGTGATTATTTTTCTTACAAGCCCTTTTTGTGGTGTCGCTCAGACGCCCGACTGTGGCATGCTTGTTATTTACTTTATAAGCCATTTATGTGGTGTCGCTCAGACGCCCGACTGTGGCATGCTTGTTATTTACTTTATAAGCCCTTTATGTGGTGTCGCTCAGACGCCCGACTGTGGCATGCTTGTTATTTACTTTATAAGCCCTTTATGTGGTGTCGCTCAGATGCCCAACTGTGGCATGCTTGCTATTTACTTTATAAGCCCTTTATGTGGTGTTGCTCAGACGCCCGACTGAGGCATGCTCGTTATTTACTATCCTTTCGAGACGTCGCTTCAGACATCCGATCGGTGCATCTTATTACTACGCTTTTATTTCATATTCATTTTGCATATAAATAACCTGCTTGCATGCATCAGGGATTTTATTTTATGACTGACGTTGTGATCATAGAATACTTCAAAGCATGATTATCGTTTGTTATATTATACCCGTGTTCATAATGTTTGCGAGTACATTCAAAGTACTCACTGGCTTGTCCCTGGCTATTGTCTTGGCCAGATTTCTTGCTTGGAGAGGAGCATTGCGATGATAGCCCCGGAACCTAAGCAATGGTGATAGCAGCCTTGCGAAGATAGGAGTTAACCTGGTCAGCTGTTCCTATGGGAAATGGAGTCCCATAGACGCTGATGATCCACAAACCGCTTTCGCCATCAACCACTGGAAACCATTTGTTGTACTCATAGGCCAGAATGGTCTTGTACTACATATTTTGTATTTTGCTTGGAATTTCTATATCAAGTTAGTGCCTCATCAGCTAACAGTAATCGTGGGGCTGGTGAGCACAAGGGCCATTTTCTGGGAAATCAATACCCGGAAAACCGGTCGTGACACGCGGAAAGGTGTTAAAAACCGTTTGTATAGCACCAAAGTGTACCAATGAAAGTGCGATCACTCGTTACGCCGAACACCCCCATAGCATCTACGTGGGGGCTGAAGCCGACAACTAGCCACTCTCAAAATTAAATGGCCGCACATGAGGAAAATCGCTTAAGATAAAAGGTGCACATATATTACAAGCATGGTTCATAACATAGTTTTTACAACCTGCACCATCTAATCAAATATCACGTCCTTAGAACACTGGCCCTCTACTATTCGGGCCCCTGTCAGGACATCCTCAAAGTACCTCTCCGGCTTGCGGTGATCCTTGCTTTCGAGTGGGTCTGCGGTCGCCACATCGATGGCCTTAATTTTGGCCCAGTGCATCTTGACACGGGCAAAGGCCATCCGGGCACCTTCTATGCAGGCCGAGAGCTGCTTCAGCTGGTCATTCAGGGGCGTCGGGTGCTCCAGCACAAGAAACTGCGACCAGAACAGCTTCTCGGTCGAGTTCCCCTCCTGGGCTCGGAAGAACTGTGTGGCATCGGCGGCACTCCTCGGAAGATCCGAAAACGCATTTGGAGAACTCGACACTCGAGTGAGCAAAGCATATCTTTGACCTCTAAAAATACTTTGCAAAAGAAAGGCCTTACCGGCCGCTATCTGCTTCGCCTGACGGATCTCTTCGCGAGCACTCTAAGACTCGACCCGCGCCTCTTTAGCCTCCTGGAGGGCTTTGGCGAGTTCGGACGATGGGCCGAAGTCTTCTCCTGACAGTGCGTTATATTGACTAGAGGGGGTGAATAGGCGATTTTTATGAATTCTTCACTGAGGAATTTGCTGGTGAGGAAATTCCTAAATGAAGAACTACTTGTTGTGGAATAAGTACTCAGTAATAAACATAGCAGAACACACACATAGTCATCATGATGAAATGAAGACCAGCACAGAGTACAGAAAGCGTAAGCACGGGATAACACAAGATGAAGACGGATAGACTGGAGAAATTGAACTGAGGAAATTGAGAAAGTCTTCAGTCAAAGTCTTCAAACAGATATGGACAGGCACACAATAACGGAAATGAGGAAATGAAAGAGTTGAGGAAATAGAACCAGTAAGCTTGGTGAAGACAATGATTTGGTAGACCAGTTCCAACTGTTGTTTCAGTTGTACGTCTGGTTGGAGCGGCTGAGTATTTAATCTCGAGGACACCCAGTCCCGGATACACAGTCCTCACCGTATTCTCCTTGAGCTAAGGTCACACAGACCTCGCCGAAACACTCGTGGTAAGTCTTCAGGTGACTTCAAAACCTTCACAAACTTGGTCACTTGGCGATCCACAATTCTTCTTGGATGCTCTAGACCATGACGCCTAACCATCTGGAAGAAGCACAGTCTTCAAAGGTAACAAGCATCAGATCTACACAGGATCAATCTCTTCAGTGATGCTCAATCACTTTGGGTTGTAGGTGTGTTGGGTTTGGGTTTTCCTCACTTGATGATTTTCGCTCAAAGTCCTCGGAGGATGGGATGCTCTCAAATGACAAGTGTCAGTTTCTCTCGGAGCAGCCAACCAGCTAGCGATTGTAGGGGGCGGCTATTTATAGCCTAGGGAGCCGCCCGACATGATAAGACATAAATGCCCTTGTCTTATATGACCGTTAGGTGGCTAGATATTTTGGGACAGCTCACGCATAGCACATCAACGGTCAGAATATTTGACTTTCAAATTCCTCAGGGCTATCATGTTCCTCACTGTGTAGGCAATCCACACTGGTGAATTCCTAACTCTACAGTCAGAACAAATTCCTCAGAGACCAGAAGAACTTTGTCTCTGTCACTGAAGAATATGATTGAACTATATGAGATTTCCAATGGCTTCACTCGAAGGGTTTTGTAGGTGTAGGATTTTGAGTTGAGCATCACATGGAAATTTTTCTTTAGTATTTCCTCGACCCCCTTTAACAGTACGGTGTTTCCTATGACTCAAGAAAGAGGAAATGAAACTATAAAAACAAAAGTCATCATGCTTCATGTTCCTCGAATGATTGCCAAGTCTTCAAGGTTACACCAATTTCTTCACTTTCAAAGTCTTCAGAAAGTCTTCAGAAATCCAAAGTCTTCAGTTGAAGAACTTCATTTTTTGGGGTCGACTTTCTCTGTAAATATCAAACTCCTCATATACTTATAGACCTATGTACACTTACAAATGCATCGGTCCCTTAACATATAAGTCTTCAATACACCAAAATCACTAAGGGGCACTTGATGCACTTACAATCTCCCCCTTTTTGGTGAATGATGACAATATAGGTTAAGTTTTCAACGGGGATAAACATATGAAGTGTAAATACTGATATTGAGGAATTTGATTGCAAGATATAGAAGAACTCCCCCTGAAGATGTCCATAGTGAGGAATTTGCTTTTGAAGAATTGCACACTTGACGAGTATAATCATGGAGATCTCCCCCTATATCTTGTAATTCATACACGCATTTGACATATAAAATGAAGAATTTGAAATGCATGATGAAATATGGTGACTGATGTAATTCAGTATGCGTGCATTAAGATTAATGAGGAATAAGCATGCAGAAGAACACAACAAAAGTATCAGGCCACCATAGAGTTTAGGATTACAACTCAATCCAGCAATGTCATCAGAAGAACGAGAGTTGTAACTTAGCAAAAAAACGCCCATATAAGATAGACCTGCTTGAAGACTAACTCAAATTTCTCCCCCTTTGTCATCGGATGACCAAAAGGGTTGAAACTAAGGACTAACGCCCCTGAAGAATATCATGATGATGGAGGAGTGCCAGTGTTGTCAGGGTCTTGAGTCATTGTAGGGCCTGCTGCAGTGTCGTCCAAGTCTTCATACTTGTCTATGGCGCGTGATGAAGAATATGAACTGGCCACCAAGGAAGGAACCTTGACCTTCTTGAATTTCTTCGGTGGAGGAGCAGACCAGTCAAAATCTTCTTTGAAGCCCATTTGCTTCAGATCTTCTTCACCATAGAGATGTGACAAAATAGCACAGGTGCGATCAAAAAGTTCATGGAGGTAGTAATGGTTTTTCTTCACAGCATTATGTGTAGAGGTCATGTTGTGAAGAATAGAGCCAAACTGTCACTTAACCCATTTGTGGTTTCGATCCACCTTCTGGTGAAGACTTAGAAGGAGCTCACGGTCAGTCATCACACGAGGAGCAGTAGCTTGAGGACTCGACTTGGGAGCATTGGCAGCAGAATCATGAGTGGCAGAGTCATCATTGGTGGAATAAGATGCAGCTTTGCGGAACTGACCATCCAATGGATGAATGCCTTCATCGATAATGGCTGGTGACTTGCCCTTCTCATCAGCTGAGGAATATGTCCGCTTGAGGACTTCAATCTGGGGAAAGTAGCTGAGGTGATTCTGAAAGTCAGCCTTGTAGTTGAGTGAAGACCTTGTTCTGAGGAATCTCATGATCCACGGTGCATAAGGCTTCGGCTCAAATGGTGAAAGTGCAACATTCGCTAGAGTCCTCATGAAGAAATCATGATAATTTATGGGGACGCCATGCATTATGTTGAATAGCATATTCTTCATCATCCTAATAATTTCCTCATCGGATGAGTCATGGCCTTTGACAGGACTCATGGTCTTTATCAGAATGCGATAGATGGTTCTTGGCACATAGAGCAATTCCTTCACGAGGAATTTGGTCCTTGGGGCTTGACCAGGCTTCAGAGGCTTCATGAGCACTTGCATATAGTGAGCAGTGAGTTTAGGCTCACCATACAGACAACGAGCAGCTTCAGGTGGAGGACTGATTGGCAGGGCACGAAGCAATTCAGAGGCTGGTGCCTTGTAGTGAGTGTTTTCAGTCATCCAGTCCAACACCCAAGAGTTGACGTTAGCAGCATCACCTGTGATATGCAACGTTGCATAGAACTGAAGAATAAGCTCTTCATTCCAATCAACTATGTCAGAGCAAAAGTTGAGCAAGCCTGCATCATGAAGCATACTGAGGACTTGAGAGAAGCAAGGCATTGATTCCATGTCCACTGCGGAATGTGCTCGTGGTCGAAGACTTTGTCCTTGTTGAAAAGAAGTGATGAATAGAAGTTGTCCTGGCTGGCAGTCCAGAAACGCTTCCTTCTAAGACGAGCATTGTCATATGGCTTGAATTCAGTGAAGAACACATGCTCTCCGAAGAAATCATTAGCCTTGAATTTTTGCTTCTTTGAGAAGGGATCCTTTGGCTTGGGCTGAGGAGTGTTAGTCAATTGCATCACCACCTCAGGAATCACAATCTCAGGATCCACAGACTGAGGAATTTCAGGCTCTTCTTCACCTTCAGCCTGGGTCTTCAATTCTTCATTGACAATTTCTTCAGCACTAGTGGCTGGAATTTCTTCATGAACACTTGGGGTTGCATGAGGTTCTTCAGATCACAATCTCAGGATCCACAGACTGAGGAAATGCTTGGAGTGGAGTGAACATTGGAGATTTGGGGTGCTGACTTTCCCAAAAGTCATCATTGAGCACATGAGTGGTACAGCCAATGTCCACATCCTCATCTTCCATTTCTTCAACGCCGACCTCTTCAGCAGTGAACTGAGGCATAGGCGAGGAGATGACTGGGTTGAAGGGATTGCATCCACTTCAATTTCTTCATCCAACTGCTCTGTCGAAGCAGCAGAAGGAATTTCTTCATGAGATTTGCTAGGAATCACATAATCTTCACCAAAAGGAACAAGGTCCTTTGATGGCATGAAAGATACTGGAACAACATCAATTGGGTTGTCAATTGAACTAGTTAGAGGCTTCATCTTCTTTGGAGCTGAAGAATTTGATGAAGTTGATGCCTTCCTTTTCTTCACAGTTGTACGCTCTGCAGCCTTGGTCTTCTTCGCATCTGATGCAGATGGAAGGATCGGAGTTGGTGTAGGCGCAGGAGGTGCAGATGACTTTTGTTCATTTTCTTCAGGCGCAACTGACGCAATTGCCCTGACTTCTTCACTTTCTTTAGGTGCACCACTAGTGGATGCCCTGACAATTTCTTCAGCGGCTGGAATGCAGTCATCAGCCCTGGTACTCTCATTTTCTTCAGCAGCCTGATTGTCATCAGCAGTGCTGGCATGCTCTTCAGTGGGCTGAGCAGATGCTTCAGCCGGTGTAACTTCAATGTGCACAGGAGGAGCAGTACTTGAAGTGAAAGTCTTCGTCAGATTGATGAACCGGACCTTGGCGCCCTTCCAATTAGCATAGTACCGATTGAATTCATCACTTAGTTTCTTGATTTCAGCTTGCAAGGCAATGAGTTGATCAGGAGTGAGAGTGAGGACATTGTCCTTGAGGTAGCGCTGCTTCTTGTACTGCGCTTTCTTCAACCTTCTGCCTTCTTCAAATTTTCACATCTCTTCCTCAATGAAGGCAGTCAGAACAAGACTTTGGCCAGGAGTGAGGTTCATCTCCGGCAAAGGCGTGTTAGGGTCTTTGTGCCATAGGTCAATGAAGTCGAGGATCAACTTTGGATCCAATAGTAGTGGCACATTGCTACCTTTGGCTCTAGCGGCTCTGGCCTGCCTGTCTCTGATGATTTCGACAAGTTCTTCATCATCAGCCTCATCGTCATCAGAGGGCACTTGGAAGGCGACCTGCTTCTTGTGAGGACTTGGTCGAAGGCCTTGTCCAGCAGTTGCCTTTTTCTTCAACAGAGAGGGACCAGCTGAGGAATTTGGTGCAGCAGAGGAACTTGCAGATGCTCCTGAGGAAATTGAGATGCCAGTTGTCCTTTGGCACGTGGCGAGATGCACATGTGCAGAGGATTTGGTCGGAGCAACTGAAGACTTTCTCGGAGGAGTTGAGGACTTTGGAGGAGGAGGAGCAGACTGAGGAGTTGGCCGTGAGGGCTTTGAACAATCTGTCCTTGAGGGCATTGCTGAGGAGCTTGGCGGAGAGAGCATTGAGGGAGAAGCGCTTGACTTATGAGCAGGCTTCTTAGTCATCGCCTTCTTCGGCTGACTAGCAGAGGCCTCAGCAGCGGTAGCAGCGGCAGCAGAGTCTGCATTGAATTTCTTCACTGCTTCCTTTGCTTGCTTGGCCAGTTTGGCCTGGCGCTTTGCCCATTCATCACCATAGTCCTCACCGCGCTTGAGGTTGGTGGGATCTGCCACTTGGCCTGGTGCCAATGGAGGTCTTGAGCATGGAGGGTTTAGCGTGAATTGCTTCATATACTTTGGAGTAACATACCTGTACTCCCTCCATTCCCGTGCCCATCTCCTCTCTGTCTTTTGAATGCGCACCTTGCGCTGATTTCTATCCTCCTCAGGGGTGTGCGGTACTCAGCATAAATGTCCTCAGGGATTTCGAAAACAGTATTGACCTTAGGTCTCTTTCCACCCTTCTGTTGCTTCTTACCTTCAGTCATTTTCTTCAGCTGAGGAATATGAACAACTGAAGTTTCTAAAGAGGTGTGCAACTTTTCTTCGAGGAACGCTGCAAATGAGTTAAGTTGATGAGAACCTAGTGATTCAGCAGCGGACATTTGTACCTGTGAAGAGAGTATAGTTGCGAGGAATTTGGAGAGGTCATATGCGTTCTTAGAAGGTTTTTCAAAAATGAATAGGTTTGAGGAATTTGACCGGATGAGTCTTGAGGAATTTCACTAAGCGTTCTTTGTCTTAGGTTCCAGAGTTGTACAGATTGAAAATCCACACAATTGAGGGATCTTGAAGAAAATCATTGCTTAGAGAAACGAATCAAGAGCAGATGACATGTGAGGTGTTCATGTGTGTGAAGATTTGAAGAATAAACACCTTTGAAGATTTTCAAGAAAACATAAGAATCAAAGAGGGTAGTAAAAGTAACTTTTAATTACCCGAGTTGAAGAACACGACGAACTGGGAGGTGTAGATGTGAAGTTCGTCAATTCAGATCTTCCACGCCCTAACTCGGCAAAGGAAGACGGCTACGGCGGCGGCGGAGTGAAGAAATCCGCAACCGACGCGAGTACGACGGCGATGAGGTCGAGGCAGTGAAGCTCTTCCTCACCGGCGACGATGAAGTAGCAGCGGCACTAGGGTTTGGGGAGCTCGAGCGGGAGTGAGAGCGAGCAGAGTAAAACAAAGTGAGGAAGAGGCAGGAGTATTTATAGTGGGAGTGAAAACTGTACGCCCGAGGAAATCAGACGAACGTGCCCCTGGCCCTTCTCATTCGCTTGACATGTGTCACCCACGTACTAAGAGGTGGCGACCGTGTATGATCGTGGGTGAATAGATAAGTATTGTCATGGGATGCGGAACGGTTTGAGCGGCAAAGCCAAAAATTCAGATCAGATAGATTAAAATTTCCGTTCGCAATTTCTTCAGCTGTCAAGGACACAGTGAAGATTTTGAATGAGTTTCAATTAGAACGCACATGAAGAATTTGTGAATAGACTGGGTTGAGTTCAGCATAGAGGGGGAACGGTCCGATCACATTCACTTAGCAGAAGAAAACAACTTGAAGAATTAGCAATAAGTGAATGCTATTGGGGACATAAACTCACATATATATTCAAATGAAGAACAACACTGGAAGGAGTGAAGACAATGCAAAGTTGAAGAATTTGAAAAACTGAGGAATTTCAAAAACAAAGAAAAAAACCTCAAATTGAAGATTTTCAACTTTGGTTGGTGGCGTAACCCACCATATAAGAAAGCTGATTTCAGACACCGCGTACAATTGTCGTAGGGCTCTGAGAATCAATTTCTTCATTAATTTCTTCACACTTAGAGGGTTAGTCTTCATTGATTGAAGAAAAACGTTACTTTGTGTGTTGCGCATCTAAGACATCAAGTCAGCATAAGTGTTAGGATGTGTGTCCATTTTAGAGAACATTCGAAGATTCTAGGATATTTAGCTCACACCGCAACTTGCTAAATTTCTTCTCATCCAAGGGCTTAGTGAAGATATCAGCCAGCTGATCTTCAGTGCTAATGTGGTCGATGGAGATGTCGCCCTTCAACACATTATCATGAAGAAAATGATGATGAATCTTGTGACGCCCGGATAATCATGCTACAGTAATCTCACGTTAATGGTGCCACGTCACCTCTGTCACTGTAGTTAATCTCGGGTTAATTCGAAACCGCTTCAAAATTCAAACTCAAATTAATGTCAACAATAAAAGTTTTCAAAAGTTGAAACAAAAATGTTCGGTGGGTGCCGGATATTACAAGGGTAACTATAATAAAGCAAACACATTTTTATAAAATGCCTAAATGATTTAAATTGAAATAAAACAGAAAAGAAAATAAATAAAAGAAAAGACATTACAAAAAACAAATAAAAGGAGAAAGCCCCCCGGCCCCTTGGGCTTCGGCCCACCAGGCCGCCCGACTGGCCCACCGGCCCAACCGGCCACCCTCCCACCACTTCCTTATCCACTCCCTCTCCCCAAACCCTAACCATCA
The DNA here is from genome assembly GCF_018294505.1 of Triticum aestivum. Classification (NCBI taxonomy): domain Eukaryota; kingdom Viridiplantae; phylum Streptophyta; class Magnoliopsida; order Poales; family Poaceae; genus Triticum; species Triticum aestivum. The sequence continues at coordinate 159,762,623 of NC_057795.1, read as the reverse complement.
CACCCCCCACACCCCAAAAATATCTCCCCCCTCTCTCCCCCGATTTGGATCGGGATCGAGGAGGAGGTCGTCGACGCCGACACCCTGCGCCCGGACTCCGTCGCCCCGCCGCCCGTCGCCGGCGCTCCCCAATCGTCCTGCCTCCTCTACACCGTCATCCCCGTCGCCCCCTCGACCACCGCTGCCCAGTCCATACACTGCCGGTGAGGCCCCGGCCTCTCCCCTCTTCCTCTCCCTGTGTTGGACGTCGCCATGCCCGCCGTCCCGTGTGTGTGCTCACCGCGCCGTGCCCGCACACCGCACCCGCCCGTGGCCCGACCTCTCCTCTGCCAGTCCCGCCGTCGCCAATCACCATAGCTCCGCGCCCCGACTCCTTCAGCCTCCCTGCTGCCGGCCCGCGCCCGTGGACCCTTCCCCTTGCTCGCCGCAGCTCCGGCACGGCTCTACCCGCGCCACCTTGTCCGCGTCGTGCTCGCCACCCCGACACCGACTCGCCGTCGCCCCGCAGCTCTGGCCCTCCCCGAGCACTCTCTTGCACCTCTACAGGGCCCGGTGAGACCCCCCATCCTTCATCCTCCCCCTCTCACCCCCCCCCCATCGAGCTCACCACACCGCACCATCCCGCGTCGTCATCACCTCAACCGGCCATCGCGCCCCCGCCCGTGGTCGCCGTGCTCACGCCATCCTTGTCTCGGCGCGCCCGCACTCCCTTGGGTGTGCGCTGTGTGCATGCCCACACGCCCGTGGTTGTCGTTCCCCGCGCCCCCTCCGGCCCCAGCCGGTGCCCCGACGGCCTCCACGCCGGCCAGCGCACGTCTCGCGTCATCGTGGCCGTTGCCGCTGGCCGGGTTCGCCGCCCCGCGCACCTCCTGGGCGTGCACTCGCTCGGGCTGCGCCCCGCGCCCCTGTGCCCGTAGCCCACACCCACTATGGCCCCCTTGCCTATGACATGTGGGGCCCCAACCCCCACAGAACGTTTACAAAAAAAATAAAAAAATAATAATTAATTAATTAAAGAAATAATCGACTTAATTAATTTTGATTAATTAAACTAATCAAATAACTAAACTAACTAAATTGTTAGTCAATTAATTAATTACTCAATGACAGTGAGCCCCCCTAATTAATACTAATTAGGTTTAATAAGATGACTAATTAAAATGTGTCACTGACCAGTGGGTCCCATTGGTCAGGTTGACTAGTCAACCCTGTTGACTGCTGACATCAGCATGACATGATGCTGACATCATAAATCCATTTTCGAATTAAATTAAATAATTAATTAAATTCCAGAAATTAATAAAATCTTTAGAAAATCATATCTTTTAAACCGTAACTCGGATTAAATTATTTTCAACATGAAAGTTGCTCAGAACGACGAGATGATTCCGGATATGCAACCCGTTTATCCGCCACACACCCCTAGCATATCGAACACGCAACTTTCCCCCTCCGGTTCATCTGTCCGAAAACACGGAACACCGGGGATACTTTCCCGGATGCTTCCCCCCCTCACCGGTATCACCTCATACCATGTTAGAACACGTCTAGCTCTGCTTGTTGTCTTGTTATGCACTTGCTTGCTATGTATTTACTGTTTCTTCCCCCTCTTCTCTCCGGTAGACCCTATGACGATGCTGATGCCCCTGTGGTCGACTACGTCACCGACGACCCCTCCTTGTCTGAGCAACCAGGCAAGCCCCCCCCCCCCTCCTTGATCACCAGATATCGCCTGTTCTCCTCTATACTGCTTGCATTAGAGTAGTGTAGCATGTTACTGCTTTCCGTTAATCCTATTCTGATGCATAGCCTTTCATTGTTGCTACAGTCATTGATACCCTACCCGCAATCCTAAATGCTTAGTATAGGATGCTAGTTTACCATCATTGGCCCTACATTCTTGGCAGTCTGTCTTGCTATACTATTGGGCCGTGATCACTCGGGAGGTGATCACGGGTATATACTATACATACATACATATTATACAGATGGTGACTAAAGTTGGGTCAGCTCGTTGAGTACCCGCAAGTGATTCCGATGTGGGGGCTGGACGGACAGGTGGCTCCATCCCGGTAGAGGTGGGCCTGGGTTCCCGACGGCCCCCGACTGTTACTTTGTGGCGGAGCGACAGGGCAGGTTGAGACCAACTAGGAGACAGGTGGGCCTGGCCCTGTTCGGTGTTCGCGGATACTTAACACGCTTAACGAGATCTTGGTATTTGATCTGAGTCTGGCTACTGGCCTATACGCACTAACCAACTATGCGGGAAAGATATGGGCACTCGACGTCATGGTATCAGCCGAAGCCTTCGTGACGTCAGCGACTGAGCGGCGCGTGTCGGGTTGGACTGCGTTAACGCAACTTCCTTTGTAATGGAGGTTGCTAGGTCTGCTCACCGGCCGCGTACGCAACGTGCAGGTGTGCAATGGGCGATGGGCCCAGACCCCTGCGTGCATAGGATTTAGACTGGCGTGCTGACCTCTCTGTTGTGCCTAGGTGGGGCTGCAACGTGTTGATCTTCCGAGGCCGGGCATGACCCAAGAAAGTGTGTCCGGCCAAATGGGATCGAGCGTGTTGGGTTATGCGGTGCACCCCTGCAGGGAAGTTAATCTATTCGAATAGTCGTGATCTTTGGTAATAGGATAACTTGGAGTTGTACCTTGACCTTATGACAACTAGAACCGGATACTTAATAAAACACACCCTTCCAAGTTCCACAGACAACCCGGTGATCGCTTTTCCATAGGGCGACGAGGGGAGGATCGCCGGGTAGGATTATGCTATGCGATGCTATTGGAGATGCTACTTGGAGATGCTACTTGGAGGACTTCAATCTACTCTCTTCTACATGCTGCAAGACGGAGGCTGCCAGAAGCGTAGTCTTTGATAGGACTAGCTATCCCCCTCTTATTCTGGCATTCTGCAGTTCAGTCCACTGATATGGCCTCCTTACACATATACCCATGCATATGTAGTGTAGTTCCTTGCTTGCGAGTACTTTGGATGAGTACTCGCGGTTGCTTTCTCCCCCCTTTTTCCCCCTTTTCTTTCTTTCTGGTTGTCGCAACCAGATGCTGGAGTCCAGGAGCCAGACGCCACCGTCGACGATGACCCCTACTACACCGGAGGTGCCTACTACTACGTGCAGCCCGCTGACGACGACCAGGAGTAGTTAGGAGGATCCCAGGCAGGAGGCATGCGCCTCTTTCGATCTGTATCCCAGTTTGTGCTAGCCTTCTTAAGGCAAACTTGTTTAACTTATGTCTGTACTCAGATATTGTTGCTTCCGCTGACTCGTCTATGATCGAGCACTTGTATTCGAGCCCTCGAGGCCCCTGGCTTGTATTATGATGCTTGTATGACTTATTTATGTTTTAGAGTTGTGTTGTGATATCTTCCCGTGAGTCCCTGATCTTGATCGTACACATTTGCGTGCATGATTAGTGTACGATTGAATCGGGGGCGTCACAACTAGGTATCAGAGCCGACTGCCTGTAGGAATCCTCCTTCCCAACTCCTTGGCCGAAGTCGAGTCTAGACGTTGCAAAAACTTTTACTAACATGGCTGTGTGTCTTACCGGCACACGTCGCCATTGGGTGGTAGTAGGATCTTTTATTCCTCGTCTATACTCTGGGATTCTGATCTCTCTTCTATTCGGGTTAAATGATTTTCTAAAATCTAACTTTAGGTTCTCGAAATTTCTCCCGGAGAGCCCCTTCAGTCCAGATGATCGCCGACTACACATGAAGATTTCAAAGTTACTTTCTGATACTCTTTCGGGACTGCCCATTGCTTTTGCAATTCACTACCACCGAAATATCCCTATGAATAAATTCATACACCGTTATTACTTAGTTCCCAGTTACTCTTTTTATTACAATATGCCCTGAAATATTCTTTGTTGTTCTTAGAATACTTATGCCTACTGCCTTGCAGTTCCTTACCACCTAAATACCCCTACGGATAATTTCTCGCACTTACCGAGTATCCACTCATCCCCAGTTGATTCATGTATGTCACCAATCCTTGAAATATCATTCGATCTTCTGAAAATCCTGAGCATCCTATTACTCTTGAAATTATTGATTGCTTGCATTATGGTTAATCCCATAAGTCTATTAATCTAGTTGACATCCATTGTCATTGTCATTTTGAGTCCGTTGATTCGATTTGTTGCGAATGCTCGCAATCCTCAAACAGATCCTAGAATTCATCCTTCCGGCTTAGACGTCGTTTTAATCATGAGTCGGTTCTCGCCAATTAAATTGTCGTCGATTATGCCCCTAAGTCTATTGAACTTATCCATCCTTGATTAGAGCATCTGCTTCTGATCCTTCGCTTTGTAAATCATAATTCCTTAGCAATTGAGCTCTAAGTTATTCAGTTGTTTCTATAATCCAATGTCTTTGCCTTGCTTCTTCCTCTGGTTGTGTGCCGATACTCACCCCAGATCCTTTGTTGGATTTTATCCGACAATATTCTTCATATTCAATAACCTTGAGCCTTTCCTAGGATATATACCGCCTTTGGTAAATTGTATCCTTTGCTTTGTCAACCATGCTCTACTTTGAGCTTGTGTTAATTACTCCTGAAGTTCGTGGTATATGTTCTAAGAAGCCCCGATGGCTTGAACATATGCCTTCCTTAATATGTGTGAACTAGAAAGTTTTCACGAGTCATACACTCCTGGTATTTTGCCAGATAAAATTTCAACACTACAACCTCCTCGAAAGTGAGAAGTGAATGAAAGGTTATGCATTGGAGAAGTGGGAGTCGACCTTGAACTTGTGTTCATGCCCATGGACACGATGTAGATCTTATCATTAAAGCTTCTCTGAAATTAATTATCCCTTTGGTATAAGTTCATCTTATATCTGGGATCTGGCCTTTTGCAATCGTGGTTCCGACCATGTTCTCTTTTAAATACCATTTCTCGTGCAAGTTTAAGCACTGGTCTTCTGTAGAGCAATAGCCCAGTCCAACCTCTACTTTGATCTGTCATCGAGTATTACCCCCCTGGTATCTCGAGATTATCATGGAACTACGTAACTTCTTATGAGTTCTTCATCAGGTGCCACATTCCCACTGATTCCAATTTTTCACGGGCTCTGAGTTTTTAAACACTCATAGACACCAATAACTGAACCGAGTCCGCACTACAGTTCAACAACTCTTCAGTAAGCTTCTATAAGTATGAGTTTGTACTCGATCACGCCATTCCTAGCCTGTTTGACTATATCATTGTCGTGAAGATTCTAACTGTGCTACCTAGTCCTTATTCTCGAAGAACAATTTTTGATGTTGAGCTAAGCTTACATCAACTTTCCTTGTCATATCATTTTGCCTTGAACAACAAGCTTGATTTCGAGTTGGCGTCGTACCCTTGGTTCCAATAACATTTCACTTCATCATTCCTTTGATTAGATGTCAATTGTGTTCATGATGAGAAATACCCTCCTTGCCCTTGATGATTTTTATTATCATCAACAACACCCTTGACTTCCTTTTATCGCGAACTTGTCCACATTCTGAATACAACTTGCTCTCCAGCTAGTGTTGTGTTCTTCCTTGAAGTATTACTGTCTTTTATGTCGAGAATGTTGTGGGGATTGCTCCACCTCTTAGAAATTCTCGATATGATGATACTTCTCACCATCACCATTCTTCCTTGGTCCCCGTGTTGTTTTTAACCAGCATACCAATAGATGATGTTTGAGTTATGTACTTCTAGCAACCCTATTGCTTTGAAGTTAACGATCGACAGTTCGTTCTTGGACCGTTGATTATTGAATCGTCACTCTAACATTGATCTTGCTGCCTAAGGTCATATTTCAGGCACACCTTTCAACTAATGATTGATGGTGTATGTTTTCCTAGAGCATACAACATTATATCATTTGAATTGACAAGTGTCATCTTCTTATTCACATTATTGTGGAAATCCATCCGTTTGGAATTCTTGATGAATTGTCGCTGAGCCCATCAGCCACCTTCTCATCCCCTCCTTGGTTTATTGATGAACTACTGTTTCAGGAACTCGCTCCCATAGTTCATTTCCCGAGAATCTTGCAATGTCATTTCGTTGATTTGTGTTGCACCTTTTCTTCTCGGACATCATGAGTCTGAGGTATCATGACATCAATCGGATCTGAATCTCAGTCAGATATGATGGCTGGGATAACTTCCAGGAGTTATGATGTTGGTCCTTTGATGACCCGGTAATATGACGTCATGCCTAGCACCCCCTGGCTGGAGGACCTATCATTATAATTTCTTTTGCAAGGATAACCATTCTTCCTGGAGAAATTGTAAGACTTATTCTATAAGTTGTTCCTGATGGATCCTTTGTGTTTCCAAAGTCTGATCTTCACCTGATGACCATGTCAATGCTATCTCGAAGCATGTCTATGGTACTCCGATTTTCAACAAGAACATTTGAAGCCCAATGCTAAATGTTTCTTGCTCAATTATCCAAACACCGTTGCCTGGGTAATGTCCTGAAATTTCTCTCCCCTTACCTAAAGTGTTTTCTACTTTTATATCCTATCATGGATATCTTGCTCTGTTTGTCCTTGGGAAGGAAATACCCCGAAATATGTGTCTTAACACATTTTCCTTTCCATTGTTCTGTTTAATCTGATAATCATATTTTCCTTTCCATTGTTTGATTTAACCTTTCTTGTGATCTATATGACCTAAGCAATAATATTCTCCTGCTTATGTAAACACCTCGTGGTACCGCTCTGTCAGTAAGACCCTGTTACTATTGTTGATGACATTCCGGTAGCCACCGATGGACGAGAACCTTGCCTATTGGGCTGCCTCGTTCAACGAGCAGGAAAATGGTTCTCTTCGTCCCTCGCCCTTGGTATCGATGTTGTTGCCGACATAACTGATAGGCTACCCTCTAACATGCCTTAATTTCGTGACCGTGCAAGATGTCGGCCCCCTTCCTACTTTCAACCATATGGTGGGCCCATAACCCACTGTTCCACAGGATCGAAACCTGACTCTCCTGCACCCCCTGATCCCAAGGTTTCTCCTAGCGTGTGGCCTCGTATGTAATTCACGAGCCATCTTCCGAGGGATCATCAAATCTGTTGCTGGACATAATACTTATTCCCGATTGCTTTGAGCCCCTTTCACGCCCTGTTTCAGGCATCGAACCGTTGCCTGCTCACTCGAAACTTCCCATGAAACCTCATTACTTTCCTATTGATGTTTTCTTAAGTTTCAATTCGAGAGTTACTTTCTGCCACCTTCCCCGATGATATCGACCAGATAGTCAACCTTGTAGAGGTTCGTTCTCCCGGAATACCCCTTATTCTTTCGTAAGTACAATGGAACCCCTGAAGAAAGGATACCAACTTTATCTTGATGACTTGAAGCAGAAAAATGAAGACATCAACGTAATGGATCGACCTCTTCGAGAAGAACAACCAAGACCGATAAGATTTGTTAGAATTTCATAACCAGACCTTTTCCCATTAGTCCCCCTCTTAAATCTCGGGACGAGATTTCTTGTAGTGGAGGAGAATTGTGACGCCCAGATAATCATGCTACAGTAATCTCACGTTAATGGTGCCATGTCACCTCTGTCACTGTAGTTAATCTCGGGTTAATTTGAAACCGCTTGAAAATTCAAACTCAAATTAATGTCAACAATAAAAGTTTTCAAAAGTTGAAACAAAAATGTTCGGTGGGTGCCGGATATTACAAGGGTAACTATAATAAAGCAAACACATTTTTACAAAATGCCTAAATGATTTAAATTGAAATAAAACAGAAAAGAAAATAAATAAAAGAAAAGACATTACAAAAAACAAAGAAAAGGAGAAAGCCCCCGGACAGTGCCTAGGGCGCCGCACTGTCATGATGGACATGACCTAGCTCTGCCGCTGGATAGTGCCCTGGAGGCCGCACAAGAGTCCGCTCGGACCCTTAACTCGGAGCTGACTGCGCCGATCGAGGATGGGTGCCTAGACACCGCCTCGGGGGCTGCTACCTCTACGGCGATGGAGCTGAATACCGACCCTGTCCCTTGTGAAGCTCGTGACTCCGAGGTGCCGGACTCCTCACCGGACTCCGAACCTCCCGCGCCTCTACCAATCGAATCCGATTGGGCGCCGATCATGGAGTTCACCGCTATGGACATCTTTCAGCACTCGCCTTTTGGCGACATCCTTAACTCACTAAAGTATCTCTCATTATCAGGAGAGCCCTGGCCGGACTACGGTCAGGACGGTTGGGACGCGGACGACGAAGAAATTCAAAGCCCACCCACCACCCACTTTGTAGCCACTGTCGACGACCTAACCACATGCTAGACTTCGACTCCGAAGACATCGATGGTATGGACGACGATGCCGGAGACGACCAAGAACCAGCGCCTACGGGGCACTGGAAAGCCACCTCGTCATACGACATATAGATGGTGGACATCCCAAAGGATGGGAACGGCGATGGAACAACGGAGGAAGACCCCTCCAAGAAACAGCCTAAGCGCCGGCGTCAGCGGCGCCGCTCTAAATCCCGCCACAGTAAGAATGGAGATTCCGGCACCGGAGACAACAACACCCCGGATAGTGCCGAAGACAACCCCCTCCAGCAAGATTCAGCACAGGAGGATGGAGAAGCCAGCCCTCATGAGAGAGCGGCAGACAAGGAGGTAGAAGACGATAATTACATGCCTCCCTCCGGAGACGAGGCAAGCCTCGATGACGACGAATTCGTCGTGCCTGAAGATCCCGTCGAACAAGAGCGTTTTAAACGCAGGCTTATGGCCATGGCAAGTAGCCTCAAGAAAAAGCAGCAACAGCTTAGAGCTGACCAAGATCTGCTAGCTGACAGATGGACCAAAGTCCTTGTGGCCGAAGAGTACAAACTCGAACGCCCCTCCAAAAGCTACCCCAAACGCAAGTTGCTGCCCCGATTAGAGGAGGAAGCATACAAACCCACATCACCAGCACACAATACGGCCGACCGGCCACCTTGTGGCCGCGACAGAGAGGCCTCCAGGCCCTCCACTAAAGTCGTACCCCGGCATCGCTCGAAAAGTACAAAGCCACGAGGGAATGCGCCGGACTTGCGAGACATATTGGAGGATAAAGCAAGACAATCAAGATCGATCTACGGATCGCGTGGGCGCCCCACAATACGCGACGATGACCGTCGCACCGGATACAGCAACTCCGGTCGGGCCGAACACAGTAGACAAACCTCGCTTGAGCTACATCGTGATATAGCCCAATATAGAGGCGCCTCACACCCACTATGCTTCACAGATGAAGTAATGGATCATCAAATCCCCGAAGGGTTCAAACCCGTGAGCATTGAATCCTATGATGGCACAACAGACCCCGCGGTTTGGATCGAAGACTATCTCCTTCATATCCACATGGCCCGCGGTGATGATCTTCACGCCATCAAATACCTCCCGCTCAAGCTTAAAGGACCAGCTCGACATTGGCTTAACAGCTTGCCAGCAGAATCAATTGGGTGTTGGGAGGACCTGGAAGCCGCATTCCTTGATAACTTCCAGGGCACATATGTGCGACCACCAGACGCTGATGACCTAAGCCACATAATTCAGCAGCCAGACGAATCGGCCAGACAATTCTAGACACGGTTCTTAACCAAGAAAACTCAAATCATCGACTATCCGGATGCAGAGGCCCTTGCAGCCTTCAAGCATAACATCCGCGACGAGTGGCTTGCCCGGCACCTAGGACAGGAAAAGCCGAAATCCATGGCAGCCCTCACATCACTCATGACCCGCTTCTGCGCGGGAGAGGACAGCTAGCTAGCCCGCAGTAACAACCTCAACAAAAATTCTGGCAGTCCGGATTCCAAGGACCGTAATGGCAGGTCGCGTCACAACAAGCACAAACGCCGCGTTAACGGCGATAATACCGAGGATACGGCAGTCAACACCGGATTTAGAGGCTCCAAACCCGGTCAGCGGAAAAAGCCATTCAAAAGGACTACTCCGGGTCCGTCCAACTTGGACCGAATACTCGACCGCTCGTGCCAGATACACGGCACCCCCGAAAAGCCAGCTAATCACACCAACAGAGATTGTTGGGTATTCAAGCAGGCAGGCAAGTTAATTGCCGAAAACAATGACAAGGGGCTGCATAGCGATGACGAGGAAGAGACCCGGCCGCCGAACAATAGAGGACAGAAGGGTTTCCCCCCATAAGTGCGGAGGGTGAACATGATATACGCAACCCACATACCCAAAAGGGAGCGGAAGCGTGCACATAGGGACGTATATGCGATGGAGCCAGTCGCCCCAAAGTTCAATCCATGGTCCTCCTGCCCGATCACTTTTGATTGAAGGGACCACCCCACCAGCATCCGCCATGGAGGATTCGCCGCGTTGGTTCTAGACCCAGTCGTCGACGGGTTTCACCTCACTAGAGTCCTGATGGACGGCGGCAGTAGCCTGAACCTGCTTTACCAGGATACAGTGTGCAAGATGGGCATAGACCCCTCAAGGATTAAACCCACAAAGACGACCTTCAAGGGCGTCATACCAGGTGTAGAGGCCAATTGTACAGGCTCAGTGACACTGGAAGTGGTCTTCGGATCCCCGGATAACTTCCGAAGCGAGGAGTTAATCTTTGACATAGTCCCGTTCCGCAGCGGCTATCACGCACTGCTCGGACGAACCGCGTTTGCAAAATTCAACGCGGTGCCACACTACGCATACCTCAAGCTCAAGATGCCAGGCCCTCGAGGAGTCTTCACGGTGAACGGAAACACTGAACGCTCTCTCTGAACAGAGGAGCATACAGCGGCTCTCGCGGCAGAAGTGCAGAACAACCTCTTAAGGAAATTCTCGAGTCCGGCCCTTAAGCGACCGGACACCGCCAAGCGCGCCCGGAGTAACCTACAACAAGACCACCTGGCATGTTCCGAGCACGCGTAGCAATGCGGCCCCAACCCTAGCCCTTGCAAAATTGCAAAACTAGTACTCCGCGTACATCACTACGCTCTGAAGATACCATGGGCATAGGGGGAGGGGCACGACCACGGCAGGCCCAGAGTGCGGCTCAACCACACCAAGGGCTCCCAAGTGTGTCATCCTTTTTTCCTTTTTTTTCTTTTTTTCTTATCCTCGGGACTCCGTTTACCAGAGGCCCTGTCCGGCAGTAGACCTGCCGAACTCACGATGCAACAGCCAGGGAAGAAGAAAGGCCACGCCGAGTATCCAGGTGGTCTCCATTACGAGCATTATACCTGTTTTATGCACCATTCCGCAGCCTACCCTTGGAGGGGGACATGTTAAATAGTTCCATCCCTTGCTTATCGCACTATTTGTATCATTCTGCATTCATGGCAGTACCTTTTAAATAAACAATGCATCGCTTTTTGCCTACCACTGCATTCCTTTCTTATACATGTGTTCATCTATGACATGTTGCATCCGTACGCTTTGGTACGGCTAAATACACCAGGGGCTTAAGTTCCCCACATTATGGTGTGATAAGTCCGAACACTTTCACAAGTGCGGCACCCTGAACTTATAGCATTATATGCATCGGCTCCGAATCATGTCTTGGGTCAATAGTTGGGTTTGCCAGGCTCCCATGTTTTGCTACCTTATGTTCCGTTATATCGGCCAAGGTAGCGTTGGGACAACCACTGCGATTGTGCCCCAGTTGAGCTGGGCGAGCACCTTAGTGGAGAAAGCTAAAACTGACCGTCATGATGGGGAAAGAGCCGGTCTCTGTTCGAGAGGTTTTTTCGAGTCCCTAAAGACTTATGCCGCTTAGAGCGAGGAACCGGCTTTGTCCGGACCAGGCATGGATAGCGCCCCGAATTCGGCCTTCCAAACACTAGGGGCTTCGCCGAAATTTAAAATTATAGAATTCTATGGCTAAGTGAGAGTGTTCAAGCATTATAAGTCCGGTTGCCTCGTTCGTCATGTTGGGCGCCTCCCTAGATGGACCCAAAAATGGGAACAAGAGCGCTCAAGTTTATCCCGAACACCCCAGCACTCGTGGCATGGGGGCTGAAGCCGACGACTTGCCATCTCTCATATTTGATAAACGGCCGCACAGAAGGTAATATTTTAAATTAACAAGCGTTGCTTAGCACATATGAACAAAGTTTTCAGCGCACAGGATAACAAAATGCGAGTCTACTCAAATATTACATCATTGGAGCACTCACCCGCAATAATGTGGGCACCCTTCAGGACACCCTTATATTACATTTCAGGCGTACGATACTCCTTGCCCGGCAGTGGCACGTCCGTCACAAGGTTCTCAGGTTCCATCTTGCCCCAGTGCACCTTAGCACGGGCAAGGGCCCGACGGGCACCTTCAATGCAGGCGGAGCGCTTGATGACTTCAACCCACGGACAAGCATCCACCAGCCGCCGCACCAGGCCGAAGTAGCTCCGAGGCATGGCCTCTTTGGGCCACAACCGAACTATGAGGCCCTTCATGGCCTGTTCGGCCACCTTGTGGAGCTCGACAAGCTGCTTTAGCTGGTCGCTAAGGGGCACAGGATGTCCAGCCTCAGCATACTGAGACCAGAACACCTTCTCCATCGAGCTCCCCTCCTCGGCTCTGTAGAAAGCGGCAGCGTCGGACACGCTATGGGGCAGATCTGCGAACGCTCCTGGAGAGCTCCGAATTCGGGTAAGTAACAGGTAATTCACTTTTACATGCTTGCTTTGCATGAAGAATGCCTTACCCGCCGCTATTTTCTTCAATGCCTCAATCTCCTGGAGGGCCTTGTGGGCTTCGGCCTTAGCGGCTTTGGCACTCTCAAGAGCCGATGCAAGCTCGGACTCCTGAGTCTTCGAGTCACGCTCCAAACTCTCGTGTTTTTCCACGAGAGCCTGGAGCTCTTGTCGTACCTCCGCCACCCGCGCCTCCTGCTTCTCTCGCTCGGCGCGTTCCGCGGCCGCATCGCGTTCAGCCACGGATACCGCCTCCTTCAGGGTTGCCACCTCGTTCGTAGCTCCTGGAATACCCATGTTATCCTTGTCATTCCTCTTGCAACCAAATCCTTTTCTGTAAGGTACAACTTTAAATAAGGTGTTACTCACCTTCCTTGTCCTCGAGCTGCTTGTTGGCACGGCCGAGCTCGCTCTCGGACAGCTCGAGGTTCCTCTTCAGGGCATTGACCTCCGCAGTCAGTGCGGCAGAGGTCAGCAGCGCAGCCTGCATTCCCATATTGACATATTTTTGTTAAGACTCCTGCGTATATCTTTTTAGATCCTTAGTCCGGCTTTTCCTTCCGAACAACGAACCGAGCATCAGGGGATACTGTCTATGCGGTACTATTTTACATATCTTAAAACTCTTACCTCAAAGCCTGTTAGAAGGCTGCTACAGGCTTTGGTCAGCCCGCTCATGACAGTGCGGTGTTCCTCGTCGATGACAGTGCGGTGTTCCTCGTCGATGGAAGCGCCGTTGAGCACCTCCAGCAAGTTATCCGGCGCCTCCGGTTGGACGGAGGCCGCCAGCGTCACAGTCTTGCCCTTCTTACGAAGGGGCCGCCCGCCGGACTCAGGAACCACTGCAGGTTCCGATGCGGAGTTCGGTCCAAAGTCCAGGAGGTTGCCTTGCAGCACCTCCAGGGCCTCCTCCTCCTGGTGGGTCCCTTTCCGGAATCCCACCTCGGTGTCGTCACGGGGGGAGGAGGCGGTCGGAAGTGAACTGCTATCCACATCCGACGTACCCAAGGACCTGCTCGACGAAGCGGGAAGATCGTCCTTGGGCGGACTACAGGGTTGTATGCGGCATTAGAAAGACACCATGCGACGAAAAGAAAAGTTATGAGCTATTCGGGAGTCCGGATACTTACGATCTCGCCAGGGGCTAGGCCCCTGAAGGCCAATCCTCGTCGTCGCTGCCGGCATTGGCGGAATAGTCCGGAGGAAGGGTCCTTCCCTTCTTGGACCCTCCGGCCTCCCCAGTTGGGGAGGCCTTCCTTTTCTTCTCTTCCCCCGTTGGGGAAGAAGCTTCTTTCTTCTCCTCCTCGTCTTCGTGGGAGGAGTCCGCCTCGGAGTCATCAGATGATGAGTCTGATAACACCAGACGACGGCAACTCTTTCGAGTTCCCGTGGCCTTCTTCTCCGGCACCACGTGAGGTGACGGAACCAGCAGCCCCGTTAAGCGGGCATCCGATGGGTCTTCTGGCAAAGGAGCCGAATAGTTAGTCTGCCCGGCCTTCTTCAGCCAGTCCTGTCAAAGGAGAGGGAGTTTAGATCCCACATAGAGCAAAACTATGGAAAGCAAGTGTCCCGTAAAGGATAATATAGCTTACCTCGCCAGCCTGACGCTGCGAGCTGAATCCGCGATCTTCGGTGGCGGATGCGGGAGCCTCGGCGCCCTTGAACAGCACCCTCCAGGGCTCTTCGTACGTAGTATCAAAGAGCCTGTTCAAGGTCTGGTGCTGTGCCAGATCAAACTCCCACAAATTGAAAGCCCGTTGTTGGCACAGGAGAATCCGGCGGATGAGCATGACCTGGACTACATTGACAAGCTTGAGCTTCTTGTTCACTAGCTTTTGGACGCAGGCTTGGAGTCTGGTCAGCTCCTCCGAATCGCCCCATGTCAGGCCCTTCTCTTTCCAGGAGGTGAGCCGTGTGGGGATGCCAGATCTAAATTCGGGGGCCGCTGCCCGTTCAGGGTCACGCGGCTCGGTGATATAGAACCACCCCGATTGCCACCCTTTGATGGTCTCCACGAAGGCACCTTCGAGCCATGTGACGTTGGGCATCTTGCCCACCATGGCGCCTCCGCACTCCGCTTGGCTGCCCTTCACAACCTTCGGCTTGACATTGAAGGTCTTGAGCCACAAGTCGAAGTGGGGCTGGATGCAGAGGAAGGCCTCGCACATGACGATAAACGCCGAGATGTTGAGGATGAAATTCGGGCCCAGATCATGGAAATCCAGGCCATAATAGAACATGAGCCCCCGGACGAAGGGGTGGAGTGGGAAGCCCGGTCCATGGAGGAAATGGGTAAGGAATACCAACCTCTCATGGGGCCCAGAGGTGGGGATGAGCTGCCCCTCACCGGCGAGCCGGTGCACGATATCGCTGGACAAATATCCGGCACTGCGCAGCTTCTTGATGTGTCCCTCCGTAACGGAGGAGTCCATCCACTTGCCTCCCGCTCCGGACATGGTTGGAGAAGGTTGAGGTGAGATGTGCGGACTTGGGCGCTGGAGCTCGAGTGCGCGGAAATGGATAAGCAAAGGAGGAAGAAGGCGTAGGTAAAAAGGTGGATCCTTATCCCCTTATATATGGGCTGACGAAACCATGCGTCCCCACCGGCCTGGTAAAACTCGCTTATCTCCCAAGCGCCACAATCAATGGCTCGGTTGGGTTACCCACGTCCGTATTGATGGGAATCCCGGAATAAGGGGAACACGATCTCTGCTTCGACAAGACGTGCCAAGGAAACCGCTTTGCTAAACGCGCTGAGGTGGAACAATAAAAACAATTCGAGTAAAGGCTTGGCCGTGGCGTGATGTCATGCTACGAAATACGTCAGCAGATTGAAGTTGTGTAAATATTATTCTCTCTACGATGGTATGTGCAATTTATTTTGCAGAGATGGACACTATCCTGGTGTTCACAATCTTCTATGATGTATTCGGAGGAGGAACCCACCTTGCAATGCCGAAGACAATATGCACGCTGGACTCGTCGTCATTGAAGCCTGGTTCAGGGGCTACTGAGGGAGTCCTGGACTAGAGGGTCTCTGGATAGCTGAACTATCATCATTGGCCGGACTCCAAGACTATGAAGATACAAGATTGAAGACTTCGTCCCGTGTCCGGATGGGACTTTCCTTGGCGTGGAAGGCAAGCTTGGCGATACGGATATCCGGATCTCCTACCATTGTAACCGACTCTGTGTAACCCTAGCCCTCTCCGGTGTCTATATAAACCAGAGGGTTTTAGTCCATAGGACGAACAACAATCATACCATAGGCTATCTTCTAGGGTTTAGCCTCCTTGATCTCGTGGTAGATCCACTCTTGTACTACCCATATCATCAATATCAATCAAGCAGGACGTAGGGTTTTACCTCCATCGAGAGGGCCCGAACCTGGGTAAAACATCGTGTCCCTTGTCTCCTGTTACCATCCGCCTAGACGCACAGTTCGGGACCCCCTACCCGAGATCCGCCGGTTTTGACACCGACAGTAAGCATATGAATAAGCAGAGAAATTCTTCGAGGACTTATGAACATAATGATTAGAAGAATAATGCACATATTCATAGCCCTTAGCTCTACCCTGCGAAACAGAGGGGTTAGCACGATGATGATCATATGAGGACTTTGATCCTTTTGAGGAATTTGATCCACGTGAGGAATTTGGTCCGTATGAGGACTTGGATCCATATGAAGAATTTGGTTCATATGAAGAATTTGATCTGGAGTTCCTATTCTTCACAGGTGGTGTCATGAGGACATTCACCTCAAGACTTTCAAGGGGACGTTTGGGAACCCAGATTTTCTTCATAGGTAAACCGTTTCTGCAGTTAGTGC
The DNA here is from genome assembly GCF_018294505.1 of Triticum aestivum. Taxonomy (NCBI): domain Eukaryota; kingdom Viridiplantae; phylum Streptophyta; class Magnoliopsida; order Poales; family Poaceae; genus Triticum; species Triticum aestivum. The sequence continues at coordinate 159,746,094 of NC_057795.1, read as the reverse complement.
CAACATATCTAGCAAATACTTCACCATTCTGATTTTTGAACAGTTTATAGTTGGAGTCAAATGACTCATCATAAGAATGAGGAGATTCACATGTAAAGCCAGATAAGTTGGATGGATCAACTGGAGGTCCCTTTGCTGCAACCCATGAGGTTTTGGGGTAGTTCTCAGGCTTCCAATATGTTCCATCAGCATTGACTTTCCTCTCAAAGGCAATACCCTCTTTCCTAGTGTTTCTGTTGAGGATCTGCTTTTTAAGCACATAACAAAGAGTCTGATGCCCTTTGAGGCTTTTGTACATGCCTGTCATGTACAATTCCTTCAGCCCTGCATCATCAGTGATACTAGAAATGTCCTCAGATGAGGAATTAGTGATAGCAGAGACAGATGAAGAATTTGTAGCATTAGAAGCATTTGAACATTCGGGTGAAGAATTAGCAGTTTCACGTTCAATGCACTTCAGACATGGAGGAACAAATTATTCCTGAGTAGCGTTGATTTATTGAGCAAGTAATGAATCGCGCTCCTTCTGAAGATCTTCATAATCCACTCTTAGCTTTTCAAGATCTTTCTTTCTTTGAAGAACTTCAAGAGAAAGCTTCTCGTGATCAGATAAGAGAGTGTTATGATGACCTTGAAGGTCGTCAAACTTGGTATGAAGTCTCTGAAGACTTTCAGCAAAGGCTTTCGACTGATCCATTTCTTCACCCAACATATCATCGCTCTTATTTAGCATGTATTGAACTTTTTCCAATGCTCTTTGTTGTTTAGTGGCAAGGGAAGCAAGTTTGACATAGCTAGGTCCAAATTCATCTCTAGATTCATCATTACTGGACTTAGATAGGTAGCAATCAGTTACCTTAGCACTATTTGCCATAAGGCAGGGTGTAGAAGATGATGATTCTGGTTTGAATGTCATCGCATCAAGAGATTCCTTGTAATCCTCAAACCAAGGATCATGACGGGTTCGATGACCTTCATAGACCTCAGAGAGACGGTCCTAGATTAGCTTCACGTGATTGAGATGCATGACGTTCTTGAACTGATTTCAGGATAGACTGGAGCAGATGACATCCTTCGCTGTGAGGTTAAGTAGAGTGTACTTGCGAATGTCATCACCCTCCGCCATCTTGCATAGATCGGTAAGACCAATCTCAGTGACGGTCCACGGTTCGCTGTCCATAGCCATGAGTCGCTTTTTCATCATGGCCTTCCACCGAGGATACTCATGACCGTCAAAGATGGGACAGGATACATTCCTCAATCCTGCGGTCGACATAACTAAAACTCCAGGCGGATAAACCAAAATCACACAGAACAAGGGAGTACCTTGCTCTGATACCAATTGAAAGTGCGTTATATCGACTAGAGGGGGGTGAATAGGCGATTTTCATGAATTCTTCACTAAAGGATTTGCTAGTGGGGAAATTCCTAAATGAAGAACTACTTGCAGTGGAATAAGTACTCAATAGTAAACATAGCAGAACACACACATAGTCATCATGATGAAATGAAGACCAGCACAGAGTACAGAAAGCGTAAGCACATGATAACACAAGATGAAGACGGACAGACTGGAGAAATTGAACTAAGGAAATTGAGAAAGTCTTGAGTCAAAGTCTTCAAACAGATATGAACAGGCACACAACAACAGAAATGAGGAAACGAAAGAGTTGGGGAAATAGAACCAGTAAGCTTGGTGAAGACAATGATTTGGTAGACCAGTTCCAACTGTTGTCTCAGTTGTACGTCTGGTTGGAGCGGCTGAGTATTTAAACTCAAGGACACCCAGTCCCGGACACACAGTCCTCACCATATTCTCCGTGAGCTAAGGTCACACAGACCTCGCCCAAACACTCGTGGTAAGTCTTCAGGTGACTTCCTAACCTTCACAAACTTGGTCAATCGGCGATCCACAATTCCTCTTGGATGCTCTAGACCATGACGCCTAACCATCTGGAAGAAGCACAGTCTTCAAAGGTAACAAGCATCGGATCTACACAGGATCAATCTCTTCAGTGATGCTCAATCACTTTGGGTTGTAGGTGTGTTGGGGTTGGGTTTTCCTCACTTGATGATTTTCGCTCGAAGTCCTCGGAGGATGGGATGCTCTCAAATGACAAGTGTCAGTTTCTCTCGGAGCAGCCAACCAGCTAGCGATTGTAGGGGGCGGCTATTTATAGCCTAGGGAGCAGCCCGACATGATAAGACATAAATGCCCTTGTCTGATATGACCGTTAGGTGGGTATATATTTAGGGACACCTCGCGCATAGCACATCAACGGTCGGAATATTTGACTTTCAAATTCCTCCGGGCTATCATGTTCCTCACTGTGTAGGCAATCCACACTGGCGAATTCCTAACTCTACAGTCAGAACAAATCATATGGTTTTATACAGACTTTTGGAGAAGCCTGTATTTACAAGAAAGTGAGTGGGAGCTCTGTAGCATTTCTAATATTATATGTGGACGACATATTATTGATTGGAAATGATATAGAATTTCTGGATAGCATAAAAGGATACTTGAATAAAAGTTTTTCAATGAAAGACCTCGGTGAAGCTGCTTACATATTAGGCATCAATATCTGTAGAGATAGATCAAGACGCTTAATTGGACTTTCACAAAGTACATACCTTGATAAAGTTTTGAAAAAGTTCAAAATGGATCAAGCAAAGAAAGGGTTCTTGCATGTAATACATGGTGTGAAATTAAGTCAGACTCAATGCCCGACCACTTCAAAAGATAGAGATAAAATGAAAGAAGTTCCCTATGCTTCAGCCATAGGCTCTATCATGTATGCAATGCTGTGTACCAGACCTGATGTGTGCCTTGCTATTAGTTTAGTAGGGGGTACCAAAGTAATCCAGGAGTGGATCACTGGACAGCGGTCCAGAACATCCTGAAATACCTGAAAACGACTAAGGATATGTTTCTTGTTTATGGAGGTGACAAAGAGCTAGTCGTAAATGGTTACATTGATGCAACCTTGGACACTGATTTGGACGATTCTAAATCGCAAACCAGATACGTGTTTATATTGAATAGTGGAGCTGTCAGTTGGTGCAGTTCTAAACAAAGCGTCGTTGCGGGATCTACATGTGAAGCGGAGTACATAGCTGCTTCGGAAGCAGCAAATGAAGGAGTCTGGATGAAGGAGTTCATATCCGATCTAGGTGTCGTACCTAGTGCATCGGGTCCAATGAAAATCTTTTGTGACAATACTGGTGCAATTGCCTTAGCAAAGGAATCTAGATTTCACAAGAGAACCAAGCACATCAAGAGAGGCTTCAATTCCATCCGGGACCAAGTCCAGGTGGGAGACATAGAGATTTGCAAGATACATATGGATCTGAATGTTGCAGACCCGTTGACTAAGCCTCTTCCACGAGCAAAACATGATCAACACCAAGGCTCCATGGGTGTTAGAATCATTACTGTGTAATCTAGATTATTGACTCTAGTGCAAGTGGGAGACTGAAGGAAATATGCCCTAGAGGCAATAATAAAGTTATTATTTATTTCCTCATATCATGATAAATGTTTATTATTCATACTAGAATTGTATTACCCTGAAACATAATACGTTTGTGAATACATAGACAAACATAGTGTCACTAGTATGCCTCTACTTGACTAGCTCGTAAATCAAAGATGGTTAAGTTTCCTAACCATAGACATGAGTTATCATTTGATTAACGGGATCGCATCATTAGGAGAAAGATGTGATTGACTTGACCCATTCCGTTAGCTTAGCACTTGATCGTTTAGTATGTTGCTATTGCTTTCTTCATGACTTATACATGTTCCTATGACTATGAGATTATTTAACTCCCGCTTACCGGAGGAACACTTTGTGTGCTACCAAACGTCACAACATAACTGGATGATTATAAAGGTGTTCTACAGGTGTCTCCAAAGGTACTTGTTGAGTTGACGTATTTCGAGATTAGGATTTGTCACTCCGATTGTCGGAGAGGTATCTCTGGGCCCTCTCGGTAATCCACATCACCATAAGCCTTGCAAGCAATGTAGCTAATGAGTTAGTTACGAGATGATGCATTAAGTAAAGAGTAAAGAGACTTGCCGGTAATGAGATTGAACTAGGTATTAAGATACCGACGATCGAATCACGAGCAAGTAACATACCGATGACAAAGGGACAACGTATGTTGTTATGCGGTTTGAGCGATAAAGATATTCGTAGAATATGTAGGAACCAATATGAGCATCCAGGTTCCGCTATTAGTTATTGACCAGAGATGTGTCTTGGTCATGTCTACATTGTTCTCGAACCCGTAGGGTCCGCACGCTTAAAGTAAGATGATAGTTATATTATGCTTTTATGTGTTTTGATGTACCAAAGTTTGTTCGGAGTCCCGGATGTGATCACGGACATGATGAGGAGTCTCGAAATGGTTGAGACATGAAGATCGATATATTGGACGACTATATTTGGACAGCAGAAAGGTTCCGGGTGAGATTGGGACAATACCGGAGCTCCGGGAGGTTATCGGAACCCCCCGGGAGGTATATGGGCCTTATTGGGCCTTAGTAGAAAGGAGGGGAAAGGAGCAAGGGAGGGGGCGCCCCCCCAAGCCCAATCCGAATTGGGAGGGGGGCCGGCCCCCCCTTTCCTTCCTCCCTCCTTCCTCTTCCTTCCCTCTCCCTCTCCTAATAGGAAAGGGGGGAGGCCTACTCCCGGTGGGAGTTGGACTCCCCCCTAGGGCGCGCCACCCCCCTTGGCCGGCCCCCTCCTCCACTCCTTTATATACGGGGGAGGGGGGCACCCCATAGACACAACAATTGATCATTGATCTCTTAGCCATGTGCGGTGCCTCCCTCCACCAAAGTCCTCCTCGATAATATCGTAGCGGTGCTTAGGCGAAGCCCTGCGATGGTAGAACATCATCATCGTCACCACGCCGTCGTGCTGACGGAACTCTCCCTCGACACTCTGTTGGATCGGAGTACGGGGGACGTCATCGAGCTGAACGTGTGCAAGAACTCGGAGGTGACGTAGTTTCGGTGCTTGATCGGTCGGGTCGTGAAGACGTATGACTACATCAACCGCGTTGTGCTAACGCTTCCGCTTTTGGTCTACGAGGGCACGTGGACACACTCTCCCCTCTCATTGCTTTGCATCACCATGATCTTGTGTGTGTGTAGGAATTTTTTTGAAACTACCACGTTCCCCAACAGTGGCATCCGAGCCTAGGTTTTATGCGTTGATGTTATATGCACGAGTAGAACACAAGTGAGTTGTGGGCGATACAAGTCATACTACTTACCAGCATGTCATACTTTGGTTCAGCGGTATTGTTGGATGAAGCGGCCCGGACCGATATTACGCGTATGCTTACGCGAGACTGGTTCTACCGACGTGCTTTGCACAAAGGTGGCTGGCGGGGGTCAGTTTCTCCAACTTTAGTTGAACCGAGTGTGGCTACGCCCAGCCCTTGAGAAGGTTAAACAACATTAACTTGACGAACTATCTTTGTGGTTTTTATGCGTAGGTAAGAACGCTTCTTGCTCAGCCCATAGCAGCCACGTAAAACTTGCAACAACAAAGTAGAGGACGTCTAACTTGTTTTTGCAGGGCATGTTGTGATGTGATATGGTCAAGACGTGATGCTATATTTTATTGTATGAGATGATCATGTTTTGTAACCAAGTTATCGGCAACTGGAAGGAGCCATATGGTTGTCGCTTTATTGTATGCAATGCAATCGCCGTGTAATTGCTTTACTTTATCACTAAGCGGTAGCGATGGTCGTAGAAGCAATAGTTGGCGAGACGAGAATGATACTACAATGGAGATCAAGGTGTCACGCCGGTGACGATGGTGATCATGACGGTGCTTCGGATATGGAGATCACAAGCACAAGATGATGATGGCCATATCATATCACTTATACTGATTGCATGTGATGTTTATCTTTTATGCATCTTATCTTGCTTTGATTGACGGTAGCATTATAAGATGATCTCTCATTAAATTTCAACATAAAAGTGTTCTCCCTGAGTATGCACCATTGCCAAAGTTCGTCGTGCCCAGACACCACATGATGATCGGGTGTGATAAACTCTACGTCCATCTACAACGGGTGCAAGCCAGTTTTGCACACGCAGAATACTCAGGTTAAACTTGACGAGCCTAGCATATGCAGATATGGCCTCGGAACACTGAGATCGAAAGGCCGAGCGTGAATCATATAGTAGATATGATCAACATAATGATGTTCACCATTGAAAACTACTCCATTTCACGTGATTATCGGTTATGGTTTAGTTGATTTGGATCACGTGATCACTTAGATGATTATAGGGATGTCAATCTAAGTGGGAGTTCTTAAGTAATATGATTAATTGAACTTAAATTTATCATGAACTTAGTAGCTAATAGTATTTTGCTTGTCTATGTTTGTTGTAGATAGATGGTTCGTGCTGTTGTTCCACTGAATTTTAATGTGTTCCTTGAGAAAGCAAAGTTGAAAGATGATGGTAGCAATTACACGGACTGGGTCCATAACTTGAGGATTATCCTCATTGCTGCACAGATGAATTACGTCCTGGAAGCACCGTTGGGTGCCAAACCTGCTGCAGGAGCAACACCAGATGTTGTGAACTCTGGCAGAGCAAAGCTGATGACTACTCGATAGTTTAGTGTGCCATGCTTTCGGCTTAGAACCGGGACTTCAACGACGTTTTGAACATCATGGAGCATATGAGATGTTCCACGAGTTGAAGTTAATATTTCAAGCAAATGCCCGGATTGAGAGATATGAAGTCTCCAATAAGTTCTATAGCTGCAAGATGGAGGAGAATAGTTCTGTCAGTGAGCATATACTCAGAATGTATGGGTATAACAATCACTTGATTCAACTAGGAGTTAATCTTACGGATGATAGCGTCATTGACAGAATTCTTCAACCACTGCCACCAAGCTACAAGAGCTTCGTGATGAACTATATTATGCAAGGGATGGAAAAGATAATTCCCAAGCTCTTCGCAATGCTAAAGGTTGTAGAGGTAGAAATCAAGAAGGAGCATCAAGTGTTGATGGTCAATAAGACCACCAGTTTCAAGAAGAAGGGCAAAGGGAAAAAGAAGGGGAACTTCAAGAAGAACAGCAAACAAGTTGCTGCTCAAGAGAAGAAACCCAAGTATGGACCTAAGCCTGAGACTGAGTGCTTGTACTGCAAGCAGACTGGTCACTGCAAGCGGAACTGCCCCAAGTATTTGGCGGATAAGAAGGATGGCAAGGTGAACAAAGGTATATGTGATATACATGTTATTGATATGTACCTTACCAGAGCTCGCAGTAGCACCTGGATATTTGATACTGGTTCTGTTGCTAATATTTGCAACTCGAAACAGGGACTACGGATTAAGCGGACACTGGCTAAGGACGAGGTCATGATGCGCGTGGGAAATGGTTCCAAAGTCGATGTGATCGCCGTCGGCACGCTACCTATACATCTACCTTCGGAATTAGTTTTAGACCTAAATAATTGTTATTTGGTGCCAGCGTTGAGCATGAACATTATATCTGGATCTTGTTTGATGTGAGATGGTTATTCATTTAAATCTGAGAATAATGGTTGTTCTATTTATATGAGTAATATCTTTTATGGTCATGCACCCTTAAAGAGTGGTCTATTTTTGATGAATCTCGATAGTAGTGATACAAATATTCATAATGTTGAAGCCAAAAGATGCAAAGTTGATAATGATAGTGCAACTTATTTGTGTCACTGCCGTTTAGGTCATATTGGTGTAAAGCGCAAGAAGAAACTCCATACTGATGGACTTTTGGAATCACTTGATTGTGAATCACTTGGTACTTGCGAACCATGCCTCATGGGCAAGATGACTAAAACTCCATTCTCCGGAACTATGGAGCGAGCAACTGATTTGTTGGAAATCATACATACTGATGTATGTGGTCCAATAATGTTGAGGCTCGTGGTGGATATCATTATTTTCTCACCTTCACAGATGATTTGAGCAGATATGGGTATATCTACTTAATAAAACATAAGTCTGAAACATTTGAAAAGTTCAATGAATTTCAGAGTGAAGTTGAAAATCATCGTAACAAGAAAATAAAGTTTCTATGATCTGATCGTGGAGGAGAATATTTGAGTTATGAGTTTGGTTTACATTTGAAGCAATGTGGAATAGTTTCGCAACTCACGCCACCCAGAACACCACAGCGTAATGGTGTGTCTGAACGTCGTAATCGTACTTTACTAGATATGGTGCGATCTATGATGTCCCTTACTGATTTACCGCTATCATTTTGGGGTTATGCTTTAGAGACGGCCGCATTCACGTTAAATAGGGCACCAGCAAAATCCGTTGATACGACACCTTATGAACTCTGGTTTGGCAAGAAACCAAAGTTGTCGTTTCTTAAAGTTTGGGGCTGCGATGCTTATGTGAAAAAGCTTCAACCTGATAAGCTCGAACCCAAATCGGAGAAATGTGTCTTCATAGGTTACCCAAAGGAAACTGTTGGGTACACCTTCTATCATAGATCCAAAGGCAAGACATCTGTTGCCAAGAATGGATCCTTTCTAGAGAAGCAGTTTCTCTCGAAAGAAGTGAGTGGGAGGAAAGTAGAACTTGATGAGGTAATTGTACATGCTCCTTTATTGGAAAATGGTTCATCACAAAAACCGATTCCTGTGACGACTACACCAATAAATGAGGAAGCTAATGATGATGATCATGAAACTTCAGATCAAGTTACTTCAGAACCTCGTAGGTCAACCAGAGTAAGATCCGCACCAGAGTGGTACAGTGATCCAATTTTGGAGGTTATGTTACTTGACCATGGCGAACCTACGAACTATGAGGAAGCAATGATGAGCCCAGATTCCACAAATTGGCTTGAAGCCATGAAATCTGAGATGGGATCCATGTATGAGAACAAAGTGTGGACTTTGGTTGACTTGCCCGATGATCGCAAGCCATCAACAATAAATGGATCTTTAAGAAGAAGACTGACGCTGATGGTAATGTTACTGTCTACAAAGCTCGACTTGTTACGAAAGGTTTTCGACAAGTTCAAGGGGTTGACTACAATGAGACTTTCTCACCCGTAGCGATGCTTAAGTCTGTCCGAATCATGTTAGCAATTGCCGCATTTTATGATTATGAAATTTGGCAAATGGATGTCAAAACTACATTCCTGAATGGATTTCTAGAAAAAGATTTGTATATGATGCAGCCAGAAGGTTTTTTCAATCCAAAGGATGCTAACAAAGTGTGCAAGCTCCAGCGATCCATTTATGGACTTGTGCAAGCCTCTCGGAGTTGGAATAAACGCTTTGATAGTGTGATCAAAGCATATGGTTTTATACAGACTTTTGGAGAAGCCTGTATTTACAAGAAAGTGAGTGGGAGCTCTGTAGCATTTCTAATATTATATGTGGATGACATATTATTGAGTGGAAATGATATAGAATTTCTGGATAGCATAAAAGGATACTTGAATAAAAGTTTTTCAATGAAAGACCTCGGTGAAGCTGCTTACATATTAGGCATCAAGATCTATAGAGATAGATCAAGATGCTTAATTGGACTTTCACAAAGTACATACTTGATAAAGTTTTGAAAAAGTTCAAAATGGATCAAGCAAAGAAAGGGTTCTTGCCTGTAATACAAGGTGTGAAATTGAGTCAGACTCAATGCCCGACCATTGCAGAAGATAGAGAGAAAATGAAAGAAGTTCCCTATGCTTCAGCCATAGGCTCTATCATGTATGCAATGCTGTGTACTAGACCTGATGTGTGCCTTTCTATTAGTTTAGCAGGGAGGTACCAAAGTAATCCAGGAGTAGATCACTAGACAGCGGTCAAGAACATCCTGAAATACCTGAAAAGGACTAAGGATATGTTTCTCATTTATGGAGGTGACAAAGAGCTAGTCGTAAATGGTTACGTCGATGCAAGCTTTGACACTGATCCGGACGATTCTAAATCGCAAACCGGATACGTGTTTATATGGAACGGTGGAGGTGTCAGTTGGTGCAGTTCTAAACAAAGTGTCGTAGCGGGATCTACATGTGAAGCGGAGTACATAGCTGCTTCGGAAGCAGCAAATGAAGGAGTCTGGATGAAGGAGTTCATATCCGATCTAGGTGTCGTACCTAGTGCATCAGGTCCAATGAAAATCTTTTGTGACAATACTGGTGCAATTACCTTAGCAAAGGAATCCAGATTTCACAAGAGAACCAAGCACATCAAGAGACGCTTCAATTCCATCCGGGACCAAGTCTAGGTGGGAGACATAGAGATTTGCAAGATACATACGGATCTGAATGTTGCAGACCCGTTGACTAAGCCTCTTCCACGAGCAAAACATGATCAACACCAAGGCTCCATGGGTGTTAGAATCATTACTGTGTAATCTAGATTATTGACTCTAGTGCAAGTGGGAGATTGAAGGAAATACGCCCTAGAGGCAATAATAAAGTTATTATTCATTTCCTCATATCATGATAAATGTTTATTATTCATGCTAGAATTGTATTACCCGGAAACATAATACATGTGTGAATACATAGACAAACATAGTGTCACTAGTATGCCTCTACTTGACTAGCTCGTAAATCAATGATGGTTAAGTTTCCTGACCATAAACATGAGTTGTCATTTGATTAACGGGATCACATCATTAGGAGAATGATGTGATTGACTTGACCCATTCCGTTAGCTTAGCACTTGATCCTTTAGTATGTTGCTATTGCTTTCTTCATGACTTATACATGTTCCTATGACTATGAGATTATGTAACTCCCGCTTACCAGAGGAACACTTTGTGTGCTACCAAACGTCACAACATAACAAGATGGTTCTAAAGTTGCTCTACAAGTGTCTCCAAAGTTACTTGTTGAGTTAACGTATTTCGAGATTAGGATTTGTCACTCCGATTGTCGGAGAGGTATCTCTGGGCCCTCGCGGTAATGCACATCACTATAAGCCTTGCAAGCAATGTAGATAATCAGTTCGTTACGAGATGATGCATTACGTAACGAGTAAAGAGACTTGACGGTAACGAGATTGAACTAGGTATTGAGATACCGACGATCGAATCTCGGGCAAGTAACATACCGATGACAAAGGGAACAACGTATGTTGTTATGCCGTTTGACCAATAAAGATCTTCGTAGAATATGTAGGAACCAATATGAGCATCCAGGTTCCGCTATTGGTTATTGACCGGAGATGTGTCTCGGTCATGTCTACATTGTTCTCGAACCCATAGGGTCCGCACACTTAAAGTAAGATGACGGTTATATTATGAGTTTATGTGTTTTGATGTACCAAAGTTTGTTCGGAGTCCCGGATGTGATCACAGACATGGCGAGGAGTCTAGAAATGGTCGAGACATGAAGATTGATATATTGGAGGACTATATTTGGACACCGAAAAGGTTCCGGGTGAGATTGGGACAATACCGGAGCTCCGGGAGGTTATCGGAACCCCCCGGGGGGTATATTGGCCTTATTGGGCCTTAGTAGAAAGGAGGGGAAAGGAGCAAGGGAGGCCCCCCCAAGCCCAATCTGAATTGGGAGGGCCCCCCCTTTCCTTCCTCCCTCCTTCCTCCTCCACTCCTTTATATATGGGGGAGGGGGGCACCGCATAGACACAACAATTGATCATTGATCTCTTAGCCGTGTGCGGTGCCTCCCTCCACCAAAGTCCTCCTCAATAATATCATAGTGGTGCTTAGGTGAAGCCCTGCAACGGTAGAACATCATTATCGTCACCATGCCGTTGTGCGGACAGAACTCTCCCTCGACACTCTGTTGGATCGGAGTACAGGGGACGTCATCAAGCTGAACGTGTGCAAGAACTCGGAGGTGCCGTAGTTTTGGTGCTTGATCGGTCGGGCCGTGAAGACGTACGACTACATCAACCGCGTTGTGCTAATGCTTCCACTTTCGGTCTACGAGGGTACATGGACACACTCTCCCCTCTCGTTGCTATGCATCACCATGATCTTGAGTGTGCGTAGGAAATTTTTTGAAATTACTATGTTCCCCAACATCATGTTCCTCACTGTGTAGGCAATCCGCAGTGGCGAATTCCTAACTCTTCAGTCAGAACAAATTCCTCAGAGACTAGAAGAACTTTGTCTCTGTCACTGAAGAATATGACTGAACTGTATGAGATTTCCAATGGCTTCACTCGAAGGGATTGGTAGGTGTAGGATTTTGAGTTGAGCATCACAAGGCAATTTTTCTTCAGTATTTCCTCGACACCCTTTAACAGTACGGTGTTTCCTATGACTCAAGAAAGAGAAAATGAAACTATAAAAACAAAAGTCTTCACGCTTCATGTTCCTCGAATGATTGCCAAGTCTTCAAGCTTACACCAATTTCTTCACTTTCAAAGTCTTCAGAAAGTCTTCAGAAATCCAAAGTATTTAGTTGAAGAACTTCATTTTTAGGGGTCGACTTTCTCTGTAAATACCAAACTCCTCATAGACTTATAGACATGTGTACACTTACAAACGCATCAGTCCCTTAACCTATAAGTCTTCAATACACCAAAATCACTAAGGGGCACTAGATGCACTTATATCTCCTCCAACTCCTCGCATTTGAGGATGGCATCCTTCAGCTCCTACTCGACTTCGGCCACCCGAGCTTCGTGTTGGCGGCGGGCGGCCTACTCGGCCTTCAGTTCCGCAGCCGCTTTGTCAGCGGCTCCCTTGTTTGCCTTTTCCTCCTTCTGGGCTTGAGCAAGGGCGCCTTTGAGGGTTTCGATCTCGGTCCACCAACTATGATTATAAACCAAAAGCATATCATGAGTTAACCTCTACGTATGCATATCATTTCTGATATAACAGTGAATTGCTCTTTATACATTATCCGCATACCTTGCGTCTCATCGAGCCGCTTGTTAATGCGGTCAATTTCTTCATCAACCACCTGAAGCTTCCGATTTAGTTCGGACACCTCGGCGGCTTGGGCGGTTGCCGCCAACAGGGAAGCCTGTTACAATAGCACATAAGTATGTTAGCTTTCCCAATTATGTGGATCCTTTGTCCAGTTTATTTCACACCGGATAGAGCTTCAGGGGCTACTGTCTATATATAGGTATATTCCTCTATATGAAACAAAAAGTTTAGGACATTATGTCGCTTACCTCAAAGCCTGTCAGTAGGATGGTGAAGTCTTTGTTCAGTCCACTTTTTGCAGACTGAACCTTCTCCACCACCGCCCACATTAAGGTGTGGTGCTCCTCCATGATGGAAGCACGCTATAGTGCTTCCTCTAGAGCGCTCGGCGCCTCTGAATTGGTGGAGGTCGCTAGTGGAGCTGATGCTTCTCCACCCTCCTTCGAAGGGGGCTGCTTATCTGATCCTAGAACCGCGTTGGTCTCCGGGATGGTGTCCGGCTAGGGCCCGGATTGTTTGGGGTACCGTCATTAGTAGCCATAGGGTCGCCTCCCCTAGGTCTTCGGCGACCAAGGTATTAACCTCGGACACTTTCTAAGCAGCCTCGTCCGCACCCCCTCATCCAGGTGATGTTCTTCGGAACAACACCTTGGTGTCATCCATGGTGATAGGCAAGGGGGCTCGTGGTGGCGTCTTGCTATCTGGCATATCAGGCAGCAAAGAGTTCCCCTCCGATAATGGAGTTTGCGGGAGCTCGTGGGGAGGGCTGAAAGGCACATAGCAAAATAACTTGCATAATGGAAATAAGAAGGCCGAAGATAAATAGTGAGTACCTGAATACTTACGATTCGGCCAGGGGCTTCACCCTAGGAGGATTTTTGGAGACCAATTCAGCATCTGAGTCTGAACTGTCTTGAAGGATCATTTCCCCTCTTTTGGGTGCCTCCCGTTTCGGGTCTTCAGAGGCTGACCTCTTCTTCATCCTCCCCTTATGGGGGGAGTCGATCTCCACCTCTTCTTCTTCCTCCATGTCTCCCTCATGGGAGGAGAAGGCTTCCGTCTCTCCGGACACTGCGTCCGAAGGACCCATATGGCGGAGGCCGCCCCTGGCCTCCTTGCCCTTCTTATTCTTTGTTTTCTTTTCCGGTACCTGATATGGCATCGGGACCAACATGTCCATCACCTGGGATGTGACTGGGTTCTCCGGCAGCTGGCGTCAGACAATTGATCCGCTCCGCCTTGGCCGTCCATCCCTATATGAGGGGCAAGTGATGTAATTTCCACTATACTTGAAATATTGACCGAGTAGGTCTTCGGTAATATTATACTTACCTCTAAGGCCAGTTCTCGATGTCGGGTCCAATGTCCTCGGTCTTCATCGGCCAACTCTTCTGGGCCTTGAAAAGTTGCTTCCATATGTCTTCGTGCGTGGTGCCGAAGAAGCGTTTCAAGGTCCGCGGTTCTTCCGGATTGAACTCCCACATGTGAGAGGCCCGGAGTTGGCAGGGAAGAGTGTGGCGGAAAAGCATCACCTGAATCACATTCATGAGACCAGTGTTTTTGCCTATCATGTTGGTGATGCATTCTTGGAGCATCTGCACCTCTGCTGGGAACCCCCATTCAAGGCCCTTGGCAGTCCAGGAGGTGAGCCTCGTAGGGGCCCCAGATCTGAAGTCAGGCATGGCCGCCGAGTTGGCATTGCGGGGTACGGTGATATAGAACCACTCCTGCTGCCACACCTTGACCATCTCCAGAAATGCCCCTTTGGGCCAGACGGTGTTGGGAAGCTTGCTCACCATAGCACCACCGTAGTCTGCGTGCTGCACATCGACCACCTTCGGCTTCAGATTGAAGACCTTGAGGCATAGGCCAAAGTGTGGAGGGATGCGGAGTAGAGCCTCACGCACGACGATGAACGACGATATGTGGAGGAAGGAATTCGGGGCTAGATCATGGAAATCTAGCACGTAATAGAACATGAGTCCTCAGACAAAGGGGTGGAGAGGAAACCCTAGCCCTCGGAGGAAATGAGGGATGAATACTACCCTCGCGCCGGGCTCCAGAGTGGGGATGACCTTATCTTTGATAGGGAGCCTGTGCACAATGTCCGCGGACAGATAGCCCGTGCTCCGGAGCTCCTTGATGTCCTTCTCGGTGACGAAGGAGGCCTCCCACTTGCCCTTGGAGCCGGATCTAGACATGGCTGGGGAGGTTGTTGGCGGTGGGAAAGTTTGAAGTTTTGGGCGCTGGAGCTCAGAGGTGGGAAGGCAGGAGCAAGAAGAAGGTGTGAGGAGAAAAAGAAGGGATTTTTTTACCCTCTTATAGGCAGTGAAATACCAAACGCCCCCCACTGAAGCCTTAAAACTCGCATGTTCCCGAAGGGATCGTGCGAGCAGCATGGTTGGATTACCCAAAACCGCATTGATGAGAATCTCGCAATGGGCGAGCACAATCTCTTTGTTATTAAGACATGCCAATGGAGGCTATGCCTCGAAATGAGAAACGAAAGGCATGAAAACTGTTTGAAATGTTAAAGAGCCAAATGTGACGCTTCGCTGAAAAAGTTGTCAGTAAAAGACATTGCTTTGTTTTGATGCTTTGCCTTCGTGGCTAAGGGTTGTGTTAATTATGTAGAGCCGGATACAGTTCCTTTGTGCAGGGAGTTATCCTAAAATATTCAGGAGAAGGAACCCGCATTGCAATGGTGAAGATAATCTGTGTGCCGAACACATCATCATCGAAGACTGGTTTAGGGGCTACTTAGGGAGTCCTGGATTAGGGGGTCCTTGGGTGTCCGATGTATTTGATATGGGCCGGACTGATGGGCAGTGAAGATAAAAGCAGAAGACCTTCCCCCGTGTCCGAGTAGGACTCCCATATGCGTGGATGGCAAATTAGTGTTCAAATATGTTATTTCCTTCCCATACAAACTGACTCTGTACAACCCTAGGCCCCTCCGGTCAGGGCCGGCCCTGAGGGGGGGCAGCCGCCCTGGGCCCCCAACTAGAAAGGGTGTAGGATCGAAAGTATGTCTAGAGGGGGGGTGATTAGACTACTTGACCAAATAAAAATCTAGCCTTTTCCCAGTTTTAGTTCTTGGCAGATGTTAGCAACTTAGCACAAGTCAAGCAATCAACCTACACATGCAACTCTAAGAGTATAGCAACGGAATGTAAAACAATTGCATATGAAGGTAAAGGGAGGAGTTTGAGGAGGCAAACACAATGTTGACACGGAGATTTTTTATCTGTGGTTCCGATAGGTGGTGCTATCGTACATCCACATTTATGGAGACTTCAACCCACATAGGGTAATGGTTGCGCGAGTCCATGAAAGGCTCCACCCACGAAGAAGCAACCTTGTCTATCCCACCATGGTCGTCGCCCACGAAGGCCTTGCCTCACTAGGGTAGATCTTCACGAAGTAGGTGATCTCCTTGCCCTTACAAACTCCTTGGTTCAACTCCACAATCTTGTCGGAGGCTCCCAAGTGACACCTAGCCAATCCAGGAGACACCACTCTCCAAGAAGTAACAAATGGTGTGTTGATGATGAACTCCTTGCTCTTGTGCTTAAAATGATAGTCTTCCCAACACTCAACTCTCTCTCACAGGATTTGGATTTGGTGGAAAGAAGGTTTGAGAGGAAAGCAACTTGGGGAAGGCTAGAGATCAAGATTTATGTGGTAGGAATGGAATATCTTGACCTCAACACAAGTGTAGGTGGTTCTCTCTCAGAAAATGTATGTTGGAAGTGTAGGCATGTTCTGATGGCTCTCTCCACGAATGAAGAGTGGGTGGAGGGGTATATATAGCCTCCACACAAAATCTACCGTTACACACAACTTACCAAACTCGGTGGGACCGAATCCTGAAACTTAGTCAGACCGATTTAGTAAATAATGTGACCGTTAAGAATTTTGGTGGGACCGACATGTCAACTCGGTGGGACCGATATGGTTAGTGTTAGGGCATAACGTAATCTCGATGAGACCGATTACATAAACTCGGTGAGACCGATTTTGGTAATGGACACACAGAGAGTTGGTCAGGCAAACTCGGTGGGACCGATTCGCTCATCTCGGTTGGACCGAAATGTTACGAAAGGGAAACAGTGAGTTTGCATTGCAATTTGGTGGGACGGATCGCTCATCTCGGTTTGACCGAAACATTACGAAGGGAAACAAAGAGATTACAGCCCCATCTCAGTGAGACCGAGATCCCTATCGGTGAGATCGAAAAGACTAGGGTTTGTGGCAATGGCTATGACAACTGAACTCGGTGGCGCCGGATAGACAGTTTCGGTGGGGCCGAGTTTGACTTTTGGTTTGGGACATATGTGGATGTGAGAAAGTAGTTGAGGGATTATGGAGCATATCACTAAGCACTTTGAGCAAGAAACTCATTAAGCAACACCTCATCCCCTCTTGATAGTATTGGCTTTTCCTATGGACTCAATGTGACCTTGGATCACTAAAATTAAAATGTAGAGTCTTGTGCTTTGAGCTTGAGCCAATCCTTTTGTCCTTAACATTTTGAGGGGTCCACTTTTCTCATCCATGCCATGCCAATCATTGAGCTTTCCTGAAATATTTATCTTGAAATAGCATTAGCTCAATGAGCTATATGTTGTTAGGAATTACCAAAACCACCCAGGGATAGTTGCACTTTCAATCTCCCCCTTTTTGGTAATTGATGACAACATATAGATCAAAGCTTCGACAAATAATAATAATATTGAAAAACATCGTCGCTTTGAGAAGTATGTGATAAGTAAGAGCTCCCCCTAAATTTGTGCACTATTTAAATATTGCTTTGGACTGCAAATGCACAATGTGTTAGGACCATGAGTTACTCTTTCATGTCACATACATCTTGGTGGAGCGCTCAAAATGATAATAATTGAACATATGCACTCATCACCTAGCAAAGTGAATGATCATATAAGGATATAAGAGATAATATCATCCAACAAGCATTAAGGGTAACATAGCATATGATCAAACACATGATCATCCAAGTATCTCACAAAAGACATGGTGTATCAAGCAAGCACACTATAAAGAAGTTCAACCACCAAAAACAAGAGAGATAAAAAGCAACACTCTCTCTCGAAGCCTATGATCTATACATTTTTCTCCCCCTTTGGCAACAAGTTACCAAAAAGTTCAAAAATGCATAGTGCTAAACGACTCTCAGGCTTGGTCTTCACGAGGTGGTGTAGAGATGACTCCAAGGAAGAAAGCATCAGTTGATGTAATTGGAGCTGGTGGAGTGGCTGCTGGAGCTGGTGGCACTGAAGTTGTGGCAGCTGGTGTAGATGAAGTAGCTCTAGTATCTGGAACAGGCATTGCAGCAGATCTATGTCCTCTGGGCACTCTAGCAAATGCATCTGTAGTAGACTTGCCCTTCTTCTCCTCCACGTCCTCTTGAAGTTTCTCTACTGCAGTTTGGATCTCAATGACCTTGACATGAAGAGCATGGAATTTCTGCTCAATGATCCTCTCCAAACTCTCCTGGTTTTGAGTCAGGGTGGCGAAGCCCTTCTCAATTCTCAAGGTGGAGGCAATCCGATAGCCAAGCTGTTCTTGCTTGCTCTTCAGGAACACTTAAGATGCCTCTTCAGCAGTTGGCATCTTTGCAGCTTTCTCTGCCCTTGCCTTCTCTCTCTTCTAATGTGCTTGCACAGATGATGGTTCCTCCTCATTCATCTCAACTGTGTTATCTTCAAACTCAGGATATAAGGGTAGATGCTCCTTATCCAATAGATATGTGCATGTGCCCATCTTTGAGTTGATGAGCTTCTGAATGTGTGGAGCATACCCACAACTTCTCTTCTAATCAGCTGTTGTTCTCTTGATTGTTTCCACAATCAGACTCATGACTTTGAATTTTTGAGGCACATGAAACAAATGCATCAAGTTGATAGCATGTCCTCTGATCATCTTGTGATCTCCAAACTTGGGTAGTAATGTGTGCCTAAGGATCCAGTTGATTGTAGGCAGACCAGACAACAAGATGTGTACAAATCCAAGCTTGTGAGTTTCCAAAGCTTTATCTGGGATCTCTCTATACATGTGTGCCATAGAGTTGTGGTCTTTCTTCTTCTCAGCATATACATCCAAGTCATCTTCTTTTTCTTTTGGAGCATTGATCAACTGAGCCCATTCTTCAACAGTGGATTGGTATCTAGTACCTTCAGACATCCAGATGATCTTCCCATCTGGGTAGAAGTGAGTTGTGGAGTAAAACTGCATGATGAGCTCATCATTCCACTTGGTGAGCTTCTGGGCAACAAATTCATCAACTCCACATGCTTTGAAGCAGTCATATACTCTTGGATAGTGACCTTCATTTTTCTTGATGTAGTCCCTGTTGATCCATCTCATGTCACACACAATGGGCTTCTTGTCAAGCAAAATTGTCTCATAAAAATCTTGTTGCTCCTTTGTATGAAATCTGTAGTCAACTGTTGTCCTTCTCCTCACAGCATATGGATCTGACTGTGTCCACAATCTCAGTCCATCATCCTTTCTGATGTGCATGTCTTCAGCTACTGGATGAGCATCATTATGGTCAGGAATCTTGGGCTTCAACTTCCTCAAAACAAGTGAATCATCTTCTTCTTCAGCAGCTTCAGGCACTGGGGCCTTGTTCTTCTCTGCAGTAGGTATACTTCTGGTGTTCCTCTTGGGTTTAGGATTTGGAGCTGGAGCAACAGCCTTGGGAGTAGCTTTGGGCTTAGATGGAGCAGCCCCTGAATTAATTGCATCTCCCATGAGCTTCTAAGCTTTGGGTGCTGGTGTAGCATCCTCTACCTCTTCTTCTTCCTCATTGGAATCTCTCCTCGTAGAGGGCTTGCCAAGGACTTTGGCAGTAGTTGTTCTTACCCTCTTCTTCTTCTTGGCTTCACCAGCAGCTTCTTCTTCAGACTCAATGGTGAACTTCATAGTTTCACCTGTGGCAACCTTCCTAGGTTTGGATGTAGGCACTCTCCTGGCAGGTGCCTTCTTGTTCATGCCTGGCTTTGTGGTAGCAGATGTGCCATACTCCTTTTTCAACACCTTTTTCTTTGAAGTGGCCTCATCTTCAACAGCCACATAATTCTCATCTTCAGAATCTGAGGTTTTCTTCTTCCTTGTCCTGGTGGCTGCTTTTGGCAAATTGCTGGGAGTGCTCCTGCTGCCCTCATCATAACTGCTTGAGGGACTAGTGCCCTCACTCATCTGGGCTTGCTCCTCAGACTTGTTCTGGCTATCGCTTTGATCAGACATTTTGCAAACTCACTGACAGCAGACCCTGTGAATAGATATAGATGAGGTAGAGTGGATGATCATCACAAAGTGCAGAGGTTTTTGAAAAATAATTGGGTCAAAAACTTAGTTTTTGTTTTCCACAGAAAGCATTTTGGAGATATAGATTTGTAAACTCGGTGATACCGAAGCAGCTTTTGGAACCTAAACTAGTGAACTCGGTCAGACCAGGTCATAGTTCGATGGCACCGAGACTTCTAGGGTTTCACAGAGAATCGATCTCGGTCACACCGATTTGCAATTCTCGGTCAGACCAAAAATCGCATGTGCAATGGCTTAAGCCAATTCGGTGAGACCGATTTCTACAACTCGGTCGGCCCGAGATAAGTTCGGCGGAAACCTAACCCTAAATTTTCAAATCTAATCTAATCTACGGAATGCTTTCGCTGGACAGGAAGATTTCATACGTGGGAGGAATCATGGCAAAGCAATGTGCCAGGAATCGGAGTTAAAGAGTAGCACAAAGTATCAAGTTCATACCCTAACTCGGCGGTGAACTTGCTACGACAGCAACGGCGGGGCAGAATGACGTTGACGGCGGTGGAGACCAGCGGCGGGAGGTCGCTGGCGGCAAAGAGCATGATCCGGAGACCGAAGAGGCAGAGCAGGTTATGCGCGGGCGAAGGGTTTTGGAAAAATTTCCAAAATTTGACCCGTGAGTATATATAGCTTGACCCTGTCGGTGTGACCGAGTGGAACAACTCGGTGGAATTGAGATTCGAAACTGCAAGCAGTTACTGCAACTCGGTGTGACCGAAGGGTTCTAATCGGTTGCACCGAGAATGAAAACCTAGATCAACTTAGTGATCTCGGTATGACCGAAAAGGGTGAATCGGTCAGACCAACATGCACAAAGAGGTTTTGGAAGTTTAAGTCTATGACGAATCAGGGACTCCAAGTTCTCCTCACATAGAGTGGTTCGAATCTGACTTGATCAAACTTTGTGATGTAGCATGAACAGAGTTTGAGACAAGAAAAAGCATAGATAGCTAGAGAAGGTTCTTAGGCATTCTTGTCCATCCACTTGGCAAAAGGAAAGAAACCAAACAATCAAAACAACAAGTGGATGTCCTCGAATGAGTAAAATATGCAACCAACATGCTCACACAATAAAATGGCAAATGAAATATGTGTTGGTGAACGTAGCAGAAATTCAAAATTTTCCTACGAGTCACCAAGATCTATCTATGGAGAGACTAGCAACGAGGGGAAGGAGAGTGCATCTACATACCCTTGTAGATCGCTAAGTGGAAGCGTTCAAGAGAACGGGGTTGAAGGAGTCGTACTCGTCGTGATACAAATCACCGGAGATCCTAGTGCCGAACGGACGGCACCTCCGCGTTCAACACACGTACATCCCGGTGACGTCTCCCATGCCTTGATCCAGCAAGGAGAGAGGGAGAGTTTGAGGAAGACTCCATCCAGCGGCAGCACAACAGCGTGGTGGTGATGGAGGAGCGTGGCAATCCTACAGGGCTTCGCCAAGCACCGCGGGAGAGGAGGAGGACTTGGGAGAGGGGAGGGCTGCGCTAGAACATGGGTTAAGCTCCCATGCACCTCCCCACTATATATAGGGGTGGAGGGGGCTGGTTTCTGGCCCTCCAATTCCATTGGGGCGTTGTCAAAGGTGGGAGGAAAGAAATCGCATCATTTCCTTCCCCACCGATTGTTATCCCCCCTTTTTAGGGATCTTGATCTTATCCCTTCGGGATATGATCTTATTCCTTCTAAGGGGGGATCTTGGTGCGCCTTGACCAGGGGTGTGGGGCCTTGCCCCCACTACCCACGTTCATGTGGGTCCCCCCATGCAGGTGGGCCCCACTCCGGAACCTTCTATAACCTTCCCGGTACAATACCGAAAAATCCCGAACATTTTCCGGTGGCCAAAATAGGACTTCCCATATATAAATCTTTACCTCCGGACCATTCCGGAACTCCTCGTGATGTCCGGGATCTCATCTGGGACTCCGAACAACATTCGGTAACCACATACAAACTTCCTTTATAACCCTAGAGTCATCGAACCTTAAGTGTGTAGACCCTACGGGTTCGGGAACCATGCAGACATGACCGAGACGTTCTCCGGTCAATAACCAACAGCGGCATCTGGATACCCATGTTGGCTCCCACATGTTCCACGATGATCTCATCGGATGAACCACGATGTCAAGGACTCAATCGATCCCATATACAATTCCCTTTGTCTAGCGGTATTGTACTTGCCCGAGATTCGATCGTCGGTGTACCGATACCTTGTTCAATCTCGTTACCGGCAAGTCTCTTTACTCGTTCCGTAACACATCATTCCGCGATCAACTCTTTGATCACATTGTGCACATTATGATGATGTCCTACCGAGTGGGCCCAGAGATACCTCTCCGTCACACGGAGTGACAAATCCCAGTCTCGATTCATGCCAACCCAACAGACACTTTCGGAGATACCTGTAGTGCACCTTTATAGCCACCCAGTTACGTTGTGACGTTTGGTACACCCAAAGCAGTCCTACAGTATCCGGGAGTTGCACAATCTCATGGTCTAAGGAAATGATACTTGACATTAGAAAAGCTTTAGCATACGAACTATGATCTTTGTGCTAGGCTTAGGATTGGGTCTTGTCCATCACATCATTCTCGTAAAGATGTGATCCCGTTATCAACGACATCCAATGTCCATGGTCAGGAAACCGTAACCATCTATTGATCAACGAGCTAGTCAATTAGAGGCTTACTAGGGACATGGTGTTGTCTATGTATCCACACATGTATCTGAGTTTCCTATCAATAAAATTATAGAATGGATAATAAACGATTATCATGAACAACGAAATATAATAATAACTAATTTATTATTGCCTCTAGGGCATATTTCCAACAGTCTCCCACTTGCACTAGAGTCAATATTCTAGTTCACATCGCCATGTGATTAACACTCATAGGTCACATCGCCATGTGACCAACATCCAAAGAGTTTACTAGTGTCACTAAACTAGTTCACATCATCATGTGATTAAGACTCAATGAGTTCTGGGGTTTGATCATGTTTTGCTTGTAAGAGAGGTTTTAGTAAACGGGTCTGCAACATTCAGATCCGTATGTACTTTGCAAATCTCTAGGTCATATTGTAAATGCTGCTTCCACGCTCCACTTGGAGCTATTCCAAATGGTTGCTCCACTATACGTATCCGGTTTGCTACTCAGAGTCATTCAGATAGGTGTTAAAGCTTGCATCAACGCAACTCTTTACATCGAACTCTTTATCACCTCCATAACCGAGAAACATATTATCGGTGTCAAAACCGGCGGGTCTCCGGTAGGGGGTCCCGAACTGTGCGTCTAGGCGGATGGTAACAGGAGACAAGGGACACGATGTTTTACCCAGGTTCGGGCCCTCTTGATGGAGGTAAAACCCTACATCCTGCTTGATTAATATTGATGATGTGTGTTACAAGAGTGGATCTACCACGAGATCAAGGAGGCTAAACCCTAGAAGCTAGCCTATGGTATGATTGTTGTTCGTCCTATGGACTAAAGCCATCCGGTTTATATAGACACCGGAGAGGGCTAGGGTTACACAGAGTCGGTTACAATGGTAGGAGATCTACATATCCGTATCGCCAAGCTTGCCTTCCACGCCAAGGAAAGTCCCATCCGGACATGGGACGAAGTCTTCAATCTTGTATCTTCATAGTCTTGGAGTCCGGCCGATGATGATAGTTCGGCTATCCGGACACCCCCTAGTCCAGGACTCCCTCAGTAGCCCCTGAACCAGGCTTCAATGACGACGAGTCCGGCGCGCATATTGTCTTCGGCATTGCAAGGCGGGTTCCTCCTCCGAATAATTTATACAAGATTGTGAACACCAGGATAGTGTCCGGCTCTGCAAAAATAAATTCCACATACCAGCATAGAGAGAATAATATTACACCAGTTCAATCTGCTGACGCGTTTTGTGGCGTGACACCACACCACTACCAAGCCTTTACTTGAATTGTTTTTATTGTACCACCTCAGCGCGTTTAGCGAAGCGGTTTCCTTGGCACGTCTTGTCAAAGCAGAGACCATGTTCCCCTTATTCCGAGATTCCCATCAATACGGACGTGGGTAACCCAACCGCGCCATTGATTGCGGCGCTTGGGGGATAAGCGAGCTTTATCAGGCCGGTGGGGACGCATGTTTGTGTCCGCCCATATAAGGGGATAAAGATCCAACCCTTTTACATGCGCCTTCTTCCTCCTTGGTTTATCCAACTCCGCGAACTCGAGCTCCAGCGCCCAAGTCCGCACTTCTCACCTCAACCTTCTCAAACTATGTCCGGAGCAGGAAGCAAGTGGATGGCCTCCTCCGTCACGGAGGGGCAGATCCAGAAGCTGCGCAATGCCGGATATTTGTCCAGCAACATCGCGCACCGGCTCCCCGACGAGGGAGAGCTCATCCCCACCCCCAAGCCCCATGAGAGGGTAGTATTTCTTCCCCATTTCCTCCGCGGACTGGGCTTCCCACTTCATCCCTTTGTCCGGGGGCTCATGTTCTACTACGGCCTAGATTTCCATGATCTGGCCCCGAATTTCATCCTCAACATCTCGGCGTTTATCGTCGTGTGCGAGGCCTTCCTCTGCATCCAGCCCAACTTCGGTTTGTGGCTCAAGACCTTCAATGTCAAGCCGAAGGTTGTGAAGGGAAGCCAAGTGGAGTGCGGAGGCGCCATGGTGGGCAGGATGTCCCACGTTACTTGGCTGGAGGGCACTTTCATGGAAACCATTAAGGGGTGGCAATCGGTGTGGTTCTACATCACCGAGCCGCGTGACCCTGAATGGGCAGCGGCCCCCGAATTCAGATCCGGCATCCCTACACGGCTCACCTCCTAGAAAGAGAGTGGCCGGATCTGGGGTGATTCGGAGGAGCTGACCCGACTCCAAGCCTATATCCAAAAGCTGGTGGACAAGAAGCTCAAGCGTGTCAATGTAGTCCAGGTCATGCTCATCCGCCGGATTCTCCCGTGCCAACGACGGGGTTTCAACATGTGGGAGTTCGATCCGGCGCAGCACCAGACTCTGAGCGGGCTCTTCGACACTATGTACGAAGATGTCTGGAAGGTGATGTTCAAGGGCGCCGAGGCTCCCGCATTCGCTATCGAAGATCGCGGATTCAGCTCGCAGCGTCCGGCTGACGAGGTAAGTGATTTTGTCCTTTACGGAACGCTTGTTTTCCATAGTTTGACTCTATGCGGGATCTAAACTCCCTTTACCTTTGACAGGACTGGCTGGCGAAGGCCGAACAGACTATCTGTCCGGCCCCATTGCTAGAGGACTCAGCGGACGCCCGCCTAACGGGGCTGCTCGCTCCGGCACCCCATGTGGTGCCGGAGAAGAAGGCCAAGAAGAAGGCCACGGGGACTCGGAAGAGTTCCCGTTTTCAGGTGCTATCGGATGACGACTCCGAGGCCGACTCCTCTCACCAAGGTGAGGAGGAGAAGAAAAAAGCCTCTCCCCCAGTGGGGGGAGAGAAGAAAAGGAAGGCCTCCCCAACGAGGGAGGCCGAAGGGTCCAAGAAGGGAAAAACTCTTCCCCCGGACTGCTCTGACAACGCCAGTGACGACGACGAGGACTGGCCCCCAAGGGCCAAGCCCCTAGCAAGATCGTGAGTATCCGGACTCCCGAATAACTTTATGGTTTTTCCTTTTTGCTGCACAATGTCTTTCTAATGCCGCATACAACCCTGCAGTCCGCCCAAGGACGATCTTCCCGCTTCGTCGAGCGGGTCCTTAGGTGCGTCGGATATGGATTCTCTTCCAACCGTCTCCACCCCCCGTGACACGGACGATGCCGAGGTGGGATCCCGGGAAGGGACCCGCCAGGAGGAGGAGGCCCCGGAGGTGTCGCAGGACAACCTCCCGGACTTTGCACCGGACTCGGCTCCGGGTCCCATAGTGGCTCCGGAGTCCGGCGGGCGGCCCCTTCGTAAGAAGGGAAAGACCGTGACGCCGGCAGCCTCCGTCCAACCGGAGGCGCCGGATAGCTTGCTGGAGGCGCTCAATGGCGCCTCCATCAAAGAGGAACACTGCACTGTTATGAGTGCGGTGATTCGGAAGGTGCAGCTCGCCGAGAGCGGGCTGACCGAAGCCTGCAGCAGCCTTCTAACAGGCTTTGAGGTAAGAATTTTGATATATGTAAAATAGTACCGCATACACAGTAGCCCCTGATGCTCGGTTCGGTGTTTGGAAAGAAAAGATGGACTGAGGATCTTAAGAAGATATACGCAGGAGTCATAAAAAATATGTCAATATGGGATTGCAGGTTGCGCTGCTGACCTCTGCCGCACTGACTGCGGAGGTCAATACTTTGAAGGAAAGCCTCAAGCGGTCCGAGAACGAGCTCGGCCGTGCCAAGAAGCAGCTCGAGGACAAGGAAGGTGAGTAACACCTTATTAAAATTGTACCTTACAGAAAAGGATTTTGGTTGCAAAAAGAATGACAAGGATAACGTGGGTATTGCAGGGGCCACTAACGAGGTGGCGACCCTGAAAGAGGCGGTGGCCGCAGCCGAACGCAATGTGGCTGCGGAGCGCACCGAGCGAGAGAAGCAGGAGGCACGGGTGGCGGAGGTACAGCAAGACCTCCAGGATCTCGTGAAAAAACATGAGAGCCTAGAGCGTGACTCAAAGACTCGAGAGTCTGAGCTTGCAATGGCTCTTGAGAGTGCCAAAGCCGCTAAGGCCGAAGCCTACAAGGCCCTCCAGGAGATCGAGGCGGTGAAGAAAATAGGAGCGGGTAAGGCATTTTTCATGCAAAGTAAGCATGTGAGTGTTAATTACCTGTTGCTTACCCGAATTCGGAGCTCTCCAGGAGCGTTCGCAGATCTTCCTCGCAGCGTGTCCAATGCTGCCGCGTTCTACCGGGCCGAGGAGGGGAGCTCGACGGAGAAGGTCTTCTGGTCTCAGTATGCTGAGGCCGGACATCTGGTGCCCCTTAGCGACCAGCTGAAGCAGCTGGTCGAGCTCCAGAAGGCGGCCGAACAGGCCATGAAGGGCCTCATAGTTCGGCTGTGGCCTAAGGAGGCCATGCCTAGGAGCTACTTCGGCCTGGTGCGGCGGCTGGTGGATGCGTGCCCGTGGGTTGAAGTCATCAAGCACTCCGCCTATATTGAAGGTGCCCGTCGGGCCCTTGCCCGCGCAAAGGTGCACTAGGGCAAGATGGATGCCCAAAAGCTCGTGACGGACCCGCCACCAGAGGGCAAGGAGCATCGCACGCCCGAGATGTATTATAAGAGTGTGCTGAAGGGCGCCCGCACTATTGCGGGTGAGTGCTCCAAAGATGTAATATTTGAGTACACTCGCATTTTGTTATCCTGTGCGCTGAAAACTTAGTTCATTTGCGCTAAGCAACGCATTTTAATTTAAAATATTACCTTCTGTGCGGCTGTTTATCAAATCTAAGAGATGGCAAGTCGTCGGCTTCAGCCCCCATGCCACGAGTGTTGGGGTGTTCGGGATAAATTTGAGCACTCTTGTTCCCATATTTGGGTCCATCTAGGGAGGCGCTCAACACAACGAACAAGGCAACCGGACTTATAATGCTTGAACACTCTCACTTAGCCATAGAATTCTATAATTTGACATTTTGGCGAAGCCCCTAGTCTTCGGAAGGCCGAATTTGGGGCGCTATCCACGCCTGGGCTGGACTAAGTCGGCTCCTCGCTCTAAGCGGCATAAGTATTTAAGGACTCGCAAAAAACCTCTCGAACAGCGACCAGCTCTCGCCTCATCATGACGGTCAGTTTTAGCTTTCTCCACTGAGGCGTTAACCCAGCTCAACTGGGGCGCAATCGCAGTGGTTCTCCCAGTGCTACCTTAGCCGATACAATGGAATGTAAGGTACCAAAACATGGGAGCCGGGCAAACCCAACTATTGACCCAAGACATGATTCGGAGCCGATGCATATAATGCTATAAGTTCGGGGTGCCGCACTTGTGAAAGTGTTTGGACTTATCACACCATGATGCGGGAAATGTAAGCCCCTGGTGTATTTAGCCGTACAAAAACATACGGATGCAACATGTCACAAATGAACATATGTATAAGAGAGAAATGCAATTGGAAGCAAAAAGGTGCTGCATTACTTATTAAAGAAAAACTGCTGTAAGTGCAGGACGATACAAATGGTGCGATAAGCAAGGGATGGGACTATTAAACATGTCCCCCTCCAGGGGTAGGCTCCCGAATGGTGCGTAAAACAGATTTAATGCTCGTAATGGAGACCACCTGGATATTCGTTGTAGCCTTTATCCTTCCCTCGCTGTTGCATCGTGAGTTCGGCAGGTCTGCTGCCGGACAGGGCCTCTGACGAACGGAGTCCTGTGGGTAAAAAGTAAAAAGGAAAAAGAAAAGAAAAAAAGAACGACACACTTGAGAGCCCCTGGTGTGGTTGAGCCGCAGTCTGGGCCTATCGTGGTCGTGCCCCTCTCCCCATGCCCATGGTACCTTCAGAGCATAATGGTGTACGCGAAGGACCTGTCTTGACGTTTTACAGGGGCTGGGGTTGGGGCCGCACTGCTACGCGTGCTCAGAACGTGCCAGGTGGTCTTGTTGTATGTTACTCCGGGGGCGCTTAGCTGTGTCCGGCCGCTTAACGGCCAGACTCGAGAATTGCCTTAAGAGGCTGCATTGTACTTCTGCCGCGAGAGCCGCTGTATGTTCCTCCGTGCGGAGAGAACGTTCAGTGTTTCCGTTGACCGTGATGACTCCTCAAGGGCTTGGCATCTTGAGCTTGAGGTATGCGTAGTGCGGCACTGTGTTGAACTTTGCAAACGCGGTACGTCCGAGCAGGGCATGATAGCCGCTGCGGAACGGAACTATGTCGAAGATTAACTCCTTGCTTCGGAAGTTATCCAGGGATCCGAAGACCACTTCTAGTGTAACTGAGCCTGTACAATTGGCTTCTACACCTGGTATGACGCCTTTAAAGGTCGTCTTGGTAGGTTTAATCCTTGAGGGATCTATGCCCATTTTGCACACTATATCCTGATAAAGCAGGTTCAGGCTGCTGCCGCCGTCCATCATGACTCTGGTGAGGTGAAATCCATCGACGATTGGGTCTAAGACCAATGCGGCGAATCCGCCGTGGCGGATGCTGGTGGGGTGGTCCCTTCGGTCAAAAGTGATCGGGCAGGAGGACCATGGATTGAACTTCGGGGCGACTGGCTCCATCGCGTATACATCCCTGAGTGCACGCTTCCGCTCCCTTTTGGGTATGTGTGTTGCGTATATCATGTTCACCGTCCGCACCTGTGGGGGGAAACCCTTCTGTCCTCTATTGTTCGGCGGTCGGGTCTCTTCCTCGTCATCGCTATGCAGCCCCTTGTCATTGTTTTCGGCAATTAACTTGCCTGCCTGCTTGAATAACCAACAGTCCCTGTTGGTGTGGTTAGCTGGCTTTTCGGGGGTGCCGTGTATCTGGCACAAGCGATCGAGTATTCGGTCCAAATTGGACGGACCCGGAGTAGTTCTTTTGAATGGCTTTTTCCGCTGACCGGGTTTAGAGCCTCTGAATCCGGCATTGACTGCCGTATCCTCACTATTGTCGTTGTTAATGCGGTGTTTGTTTTTGTTACGACGCGACTTGCCATTACGGTCCTTGATATCTGGACTGCCAGATTTTTTGCTGAGGTTGTTGATGCATGCTAGCCAGCTGTCCTCACCTGCGCAGAAGCGGGTCATGAGTGATGTGAGGGCTGCCATGGATTTCGGCTTTTCCTGTCCCAGGTGCCGGGCAAGCCACTCATCGCGGATATTATGCTTGAAGTCCGCGAGGGCCTCCACATCCGGACAGTCGATGATTTGGTTTTTCTTGGTTGAGAATCGTGTCCAGAATTGTCTGGCCGATTCGTCTGGCTGCTGAATTATGTGGCTTAGGTCATTAGCGTCTGGTGGTCGCACATACGTGCCTTGGAAGTTATCGAGGAATGCAGCTTCCAGGTCTTCCCAACTCCCAATTAACTCTGCTGGCAAGCTATTAAGCCAATGCCGGGCTGGTCCTTTAAGCTTGAGGGGGAGATATTTGATGGCGTGAAGATCGTCACCGCCGGCCATGTGGATGTGAAGGAGATAGTCTTCGATCCAAACCGCGGGGTCTATTGTGCCATCGTAAGATTCAATATTCACGGGTTTAAACCCTTCGGGGATTTGATGATCCATTACTTCATCTGTGAAGCATAGTGGGTGTGAGGCGCCTCTGTACTGGGCGATATCACAACGGAGCTCAAAAGAGCTTTGTATGTTTTGTTTGGCCCGGCCGGACTTACTGTGTCCGGCGCGACGGTTGTCGTCACGTATCATAGGGCGCCCACGCGGTCCATAGATCGATCTTGATTGTCTTGCCTTATCCTCCAATATATCTCGCAAGTCCGGAGCGTTCCCCTGTGGCTTTGTGCTCTTCGAGCATTGCCAGGGTACGGGTCTAGTGAAGGGCCTAGAGGCCTCTCTGTCGCGACCACGGGGTGGTCGGTCAGCCGTATTGTCTCCTGGTGATGTGGGTTCATACACCTCCTCCTCTAATCGGGTGAGCAGCTTGCATTTAGGGTAGCTTTTGGAGGGGCGTTCGAGCTCATGCTCTTCGGCCGCGAGGACTTCAGTCCATCTGTCGGCTAGCAGATCTTGATCAGCTCTAAGCTGTTGCTGCTTTTTCTTGAGGCTGTTCGCCGTGGCCATAAGCCTGCGTTTAAAACGCTCTTGTTCGACGGGATCCTCAGGCACAACGAATTCACCATCGTCGAGGCTTGCCTCGTCTCCGGAGGGAGGCATATAATCCTCTACCTCTTCTTATGCCGCTCTCTCATGAGGGCTGGCGTCTCCATCCTCCTGCGCTGGATCTTGCTGGAGTGGGTTGTCTTCGGCACTGTCCGGTGTATTATTATCTCCGGTACCAGAATCTTCATTCTTGCTATGGCGGGATTTAGAGCGGCGCCGCTGACGCCGGCGCTTGGGCTGTTTCTTGGAGGGGTCATCCTCCGCTGTTCCTTCGCCATTCCCATCCTTTGGGATATCCACCATGTATATGTCATATGATGAGGTGGCTTTCCAGTGCCCGGTGGGCGCTGGTTCTTGGTTGTCTCCGGCATCGTCGTCCATACCATCGATGTCTTCGGAGTCGTAGTCTAGCATGTCGGTTAGATCGTCGACAGTGGCTACCAAGTGGGTGGTGGGTGGTCTTTGAATTTCTTCGTCGTCCGCATCCCAACCGTCCTGACCGCAGTCCGGCCAGGCCTCTCCTGATAACGAGAGATATTTTAGCGAACTCAAGATGTCGCCAAAAGGTGAGTGTTGAAAGATGTCCGCTGCGGTGAACTCCATGATCGGCGCCCAATTGGATTCGATCGGAGGGGGCGCGGGAGGTTCGGAGTCCGGCAAGGAGTCCGGCACCTCGGAGTCAGGAGCTTCATGAAGGACAAGGTCATTGTTCGGCTCTACCGCCGTAGAGGTTGCAGCCCTCGAGGCGGTGTCTAGCCATCCGTCCTCGACCTGCGCAGCCGGCTCCGAATTGAAGATCAGACTGGGTTCGAGTGCGGCCTCCAGGGTACTGTCCGGCTGCAGAGCTAAATCATTCTCGCCGTGACAGTGCGGCATGCTCGGTTGTGGCTCGAATCCATCGAGGATCAAGTCCCCGTGGATGTCGGTGTGAAGTTTAAACTTCCAAATCTGACCTAACGGCCAGGGGCGTAGCTTTCGATCTGCTCCAGTTGGCCAAGCGAATTGGCCCGCAGTGCGAAGCCGCCGAATACGAAGATCTGTCTGGGGAGGAAGGTCTCACCCTGGACTGCATCATTGATGATGATCGAAGAAGCCATCGAGCCTATCGGTGACGACATAGAGGAACTCTCAAAGAAGGCACCAATGTCGGTGTCAAAACCGGCGGATCTCGGGTAGGGGGTCCCGAACTGTGCGTCTAGGCGGATGGTAACAGGAGACAAGGGACACGATGTTTTACCCAGGTTCG
This sequence comes from Triticum aestivum, assembly GCF_018294505.1. NCBI lineage: Eukaryota > Viridiplantae > Streptophyta > Magnoliopsida > Poales > Poaceae > Triticum > Triticum aestivum. Next base: position 159,713,878 of record NC_057795.1, on the reverse strand, counting down.
GGCCCTCTTGATGGAGGTAAAACCCTACGTGCTGCTTGATTAATATTGATGATGTGTGTTACAAGAGTGGATCTACCACGAGATCAAGGAGGCTAAACCCTAGAAGCTAGCCTATGGTATGATTGTTGTTCGCCCTATGGACTAAAGCCATCCGGTTTATATAGACACCGGAGATGGCTAGGGTTACACAGAGTCGGTTACAATGGTAGGAGATCTACATATCCATATCGCCAAGCTTGCCTTCCACGCCAAGGAAAGTCCCATCCGGACACGGGACGAAGTCTTCAATCTTGTATCTTCATAGTCTTGGAGTCCGGCCGATGATGATAGTTCGGCTATCCGGACACCCCTAGTCCAGGACTCCCTCACATATCCTTATTCCTCTAAGGATAACTTTGACCGCTATCTGGTGATCCACTCCTTGATCACCTTTGTACCCTCTTGCCAGGTATGTAGTAAGGCACACATCAGGTGTGGTACACAGCATAGCATATTGTAGAGCCTACGTCTAAAGCATAGGGGACGACCTTCGTCCTTTCTCTCTTTTCTTCTGTCGTGGTCAAGCTTTAAGTCTTAACTTCATACCTTACAACTCAGGCAAGAACTCCTTCATTGACTGATCCATCTTGAACACCTTCAAGATCATGTCAAGGTATATGCTCATTTGAAAGTACCATTTAGCGTTTTGATCTATCCTCATAGATCTTGATGCTCAGTGTTCAAGTAGCTTAATCCAGGTTTTCTATTGAAAAACACCTTTCAAATAACCCTATATGCTTTCCAGAAATTCTACATCATTTCTGATCAACAACATATACTCATCAGAAATTCTATAGTTCTCCCACTCACTTCTTTGGAAATACAAGTTTCTCATAAACTTTGTATAAACTCAAAATTTTTGATTATATCATCAAAGCGTACATTCCAACTCCGAGATGCTTACTCCAGTCCTTAGAAGGATCGCTGGAGCTAGCATACCTTTTAGCATCCTTAGGATCGACAAAACCTTTCTGATTGTATCACATACAACCTTTCCTTACGAAAACTGGTAAGGAAACTCGTTTTGACATCCATCTGCAAGATTTCATAACTGCAACTAATGCTAACATGATTCTGACGGACTTAAGCATCGCTACGGATGAGAAAATCTCATCGTAGTCAACTCCTTGAACTTGTGAAGAATGCTTCGCCACAAGTCGAGCTTCATAGACGGTGACATTACCGTCCATGCCCGTCTTCTTCTTAAAGATCCATTTATCTCAATGGCTTGCCGATCAACGGGCAAGTCCACCAAAGTCCATGCTTTGTTCTGATACATGGATCCTATCTCGGATTTTATGGCTTCTAACCATTTGTCGGAATTTTGGGCCCACCATCGCTTCTCCATAGCTCGTAGGTTCATTGTTGTCTAGTAACATGACCTTCAAGACAGGATTACTGTACCACTCTGAAGTAGTACGCATCCTTGTCACCCTACGAGGTACGGTAGTGACTTGATCCAAAACTTCATGATCACTATCAAAAGGTTCTACTTCAATTGGTGTAGGCGCCACAGGAACAACTTCATGTGCCCTGCTACACACTTGTTGAAGTGACGGTTCAATAACCTCATTAGGTCTCCACCATCCTCCCACTCAATTCTCGAGACAAACTTTTCCTCGAGAAAAGACCCGATTCAAGAAACAATCCCTATTGCTTTCGGATCTGAATTAGGAGGTATACCCAACTATTTTGGGTGTCCTATGAAGATGCATTTTATCTGCTATGGGTTCGAGCTTATCAACCTGAAACTTTTTCACATAAGCGTCACAGACCCAAACTTTTAAGAAATGACAACTTAGGTTTCTCCAAACCATAGTTCAAACGGTGTTGTCTCAACGGAATTACGTGGTGCCCTATTAAAGTGAGTGTGATTGTCTCTAATGCCTAACCCATGAACGATAGTGGTAATTTGATAAGAGAAATCATGGTACACATCATATCCAATAGGATGCAACTATGATGTTCGGACACACCATCACACTATGGTGTTCTAGGCGGTATTAATTGTGAAACAATTTCCACAATGTCTTAATTGTGTGCCAAAACTCGTAACTCAGATATTCATCTCTATGATCATATCATAGACATTTTATCCTCTTGTCACGAAGATCTTAAACTTCACTCTGAAATTACTTGAACCATTCAATAATTCAGACTTGTGTTTCATCAAGTAAATATACTCAACATCTACTCGAATCATCTGTGAAGTAAGAACATAACGATATTCACTACATGCCTCAGCACTCATTGGACTGCACACATCAAAATGTGTTACTTCCAACAAGTTGCTATGTTGTTCCATCTTATTGAAAATGAGGCTTTTCAGTCATCTTGCCCATGTGGTATGATTTGCATATCTCAAGTGATTCAAATCAAGTGAGTCTAAACGATCCATCTGCATGGAGTTTCTTCATGCTATGCACCAATAGACATGGTTCGCATGTCTCAACCTTTTCAAAAACGAGTGAGTTCAAAAGATCCATCAACATGGAGCTTCTTCATGCGTTTTATACCAATATGAATTACATGGCAGTGTCACAAGTAAGTTGTACTATCATTACTATCTTATATCTTTTGGCATGAAAATGTGTATCACTACGATCGAGATTCAATAAACCATTCCTTTAGGTGCAAGACCATTGAAGGTATTATTCAAATAAATAGAGTAACCATTATTCTCCTTAAATGAATAACCGTATTGCGATAGACATAATTCAATTATGTCTATGTTCAACGCAAACACCAAATGACAATTATTCAGGTTTAGTACTAATCTTGATGGTAGAGGGAGCGTGCGATGTTTGATCACATCAAACTTGGAAACACTTCCAACACATATCGTCAGCTCACCTTTAGCTAGTCTCCGTTTATCCCGTAGCTCTTTTATTTCGAGTTACTAACACTTAGCAACCGAACGGGTATCTTAATACCCTGGTGCTACTAGGAGTACTAGTAAAGTACACATTAACATAATGTATATTTAATATACTTCTATCGACCTTGCCAGCCTTCTCATCTACCAAGTATCTAGGGTAATTCTGCTTCAGTGGCTGTTCCCCTTATTACAGAAGCACTTAGTCTCGGGTTTGGGTTCAACCTTAGGTTTCTTCATTAGAGCAGCAGCTGATTTGCTGTTTCATGAAGTATCCCTTCTTGCCCTTGCCCTTTTTGAAACTAGTGGTTTCGCCAACCATCAACAATTGATGCTCCTTCTTGATTTCTAGTTTCGCGGTGTCAAACATCACGAATACCTCAAGGATCATCATATCTATCCCTGATATGTTATAGTTCATCACGAAGCTCTAGCAGCTTGGTGGCAATGACTTTGGAGAAACATCACTATCTCATCTGGAAGATCAACTCCCACTTGATTCAAGTGATTGTTGCACTCAGACAATCTGAGCACAAGCTCAACGATTGAGCTTTTCTCCCTTAGTTTGCAGGCTAAGAAAATCGTCGGAGGTCTTATTCCTCTTGACGTGGGCACGAGCCTGAAATCCCAATTTCAGCCCTCGAAACATCTCATATGTTCCGTGACATTTCGAAAACGTCTTTGGTGCCTCAACTCTAAACCGTTTAACTGAACTATCACGTAGTTATCTAAACGTGTATGTCCGATGTTCGCAACATCCACAAACGATGTTTGGGGTTCAGCACACTGAGCGGTGCATTAGGGACATAAGCTTTCTACTGTACGCATAATCGCTACTATCAACTTTCAACTATATTTTCTATAGGAACATATCTAAACAGTGGAACTAAAGCGCGAGCTTACGACATAATTTGCAAAGATCTTTTGACTATGTTCAGGATAATTAAGTTCATCTTATGAACTCCCACTCAGATAGACATCCCTCTTGTCATCTAAGTGATTACATGATCCGAGTCAACTAGGCCGTGTCCGATCATCACGTGAGACGGACTAGTCATCATCGGTGAACATCTTCATGTTGATAATATCTACTACATGACTCATGCTCGACCTTTCGGTCTCTTGTGTTCCGAGGCCATGTCTGTACATGCTAGGCTCGTCAAGTCAACCTAAGTGTTTTGCGTGTGTAAATCTGGCTTACACCCGTTGTATGTGAACATAAGAATCTATCACACCCGATCATCACATGGTGCTTCGAAACGACGAACTTTCGCAACGGTGCACAGTTAGGGGGAACACTTTCTTGAAATTTTAATGAGGGATCATCTTATTTACTACCGTCGCTCTAAGCAAATAAGATGCATAAACATGATAAACATCACATGCAATCAAAAAGTGACATGATATGGCCAATATCATTTTGCTCCTTTTGATCTCCATCTTCGGGGCTCCATGATCATCATCGTCACCGGCATGACACCATGATCTCCATCATCATGATCTCCATCATCGTGTCTCCATGAAGTTGTCTCGCCAACTTATTACTTCTACTACTATGGCTACCGGTTAGCAATAAAGTAAAGTAATTACATGGCGTTGTTCAATGACACGCAGGTCATACAATAAATAAAGACAACTCCTATGGCTCTTGCCGGTTGTCATACTCATCGACATGCAAGTCGTGAATCCTATTACAAGAACATGATCAATCTCATACATCACATATCATTCACCACATTCTTCTTGGCCATATCACATCACATAGCATACCCCGCAAAAACAAGTTAGACGTCCTCTAATTGTTGTTTGCATGTTTTACGTGGCTGTTATGGGTTTCTAGCAAGAACGTTTCTTACCTACGCAAAAGCCACAATGTGATATGCCAATTGCTATTTACCCTTCATAAGGACCCTTTTCATCGAATCCGATCCGAGTAAAGTGGGAGAGACTGGCACCCGCTAGCCACCTTATGCAACAAGTGCATGTCAGTCGGTGGAACCTGTCTCACGTAAGTGTACGTGTAAGGTCGGTCCGGGCCGCTTCATCCCACAATGCCGCCGAATCAAGATTGGACTAGTAACGGTAAGCATATTGAACAAAATCAACGCCCACAACTATTTGTGTTCTACTCGTGCAAAGAATCTACGCAATAGACCTAGCTCATGATGCCACTGTTGGTGAACGTAGCAGAAATTCAAAATTTTCCTACGAGTCACCAAGATCTATCTATGGAGAGACTACCAACGAGGGGAAGGAGAGTGCATCTACATACCCTTGTAGATCGCTAAGCGGAAGCGTTCAAGAGAACGGGGTTGAAGGAGTCGTACTCGTCGTGATCCAAATCACCGGAGATCCTAGTGCCGAACGGACGGCACCTCCGCGTTCAACACACGTACATCCCGGTGATGTCTCCCATGCCTTTATCCAGCAAGGAGAGAGGGAGAGGTTGAGGAAGACTCCATCCAGCAGCAGCACAACGGCGTGGTGGTGATGGAGGAGCGTGGCAATCCCGCAGGGCTTCGCCAAGCACCGCGGGAGAGGAGGAGGACTTGGGAGAGGGGGAGGGCTGCGCCAGAACTTGGGTTAAGATCCCATGTGCCTCCCCACTATATATAGGGGTGTAGGGGGCTGGTTTCTTTCCCTCCAAGTCCATTGGGGCGTTGGCAAATGTGGGAGGAAAGAAATCCCATCATTTCCTTCCCCACCGATTGTTATCCCCCCTTTTTAGGGATCTTGATCTTATCCCTTCGGGATATGATCTTATTCCTTCTAAGGGGGGATCTTGGTGTGCCTTGACCAGGGGTGTGGGGCCTTGCCCCCACTACCCACGTTCATGTGGGTCCCCCCATGCAGGTGGGCCCCACTCGGGAACCTTCTAGAACCTTCCCGGTAAAATACCGAAAAATCCCGAACATTTTCCGGTGGCCAAATTAGGACTTCCCATATATAAATATTTACCTCCGGACCATTCCGGAACTCCTCGTGATGTCCGGGATCTCATCCGGGACTCCGAACAACATTCGGTAACCACATACAAACTTCCTTTATAACCCTAGCGTCATCGAACCTTAAGTGTGTAGACCCTACGGGTTCGGGAACCATGCAGACATGACCGAGACATTCTCCGGTCAATAACCAACAGCGGGATCTGGATACCCATGTTGGCTCCCACATGTTCCACGATGATCTCATCGGATGAACCACGATGTTAAGGACTCAATCGATCCCGTATACAATTCCCTTTGTCTAGCGGTATTGTACTTGCCCGAGATTCGATCGTCGGTATACCGATACCTTGTTCAATCTCGTTACCGGCAAGTCTCTTTACTCGTTCCGTAACACATCATTCCGCGATCAACTCTTTGATCACATTGTGCACATTATGATGATGTCCTACCGAGTGGGCCCAGAGATACCTCTCCGTCACACGGAGTGACAAATCCCAGTCTCGATTCATGCCAACCCAACAAACACTTTCGGAGATACCTGTAGTGCACCTTTATAGCCACCCAGTTATGTTGTGACGTTTGGTACACCCAAAGCATTCCTACGGTATCCGGGAGTTGCACAATCTCATGGTCTAAGGAAATGATACTTGACATTAGAAAAGCTTTAGCATACGAACTATGATCTTTGTGCTAGGCTTAGGATTGGGTCTTGTCCATCACATCATTCTCGTAATGATGTGATCCCGTTATCAACGACATCCAATGTTCATGGTCAGGAAACCATAACCATCTATTGATCAACGAGCTAGTCAATTAGAGGCTTACTAGGGACATGGTGTTGTCTATGTATCCACACATGTATCTGAGTTTCCTATCAATACAATTATAGCATGGATAATAAACGATTATCATGAACAAGGAAATATAATAATAACTAATTTATTATTGCCTCTAGGGCATATTTCCAACAATATGTGGCAAAGCATGCACAACCAATTCTAGCATCTATCAAACAATTGGCGATGACTAGGTCATATATATATGAGTATATTGACTTAGGAGTCAAATGAGAACATTTGATCATAGGTCATACTCATCGTTTAAGCACAAGTGGGGTTACCACTTTTACATAAAGCATTGTTGTGTTCACACCATTAGAGTTGCTATTCTTAGAGTAAAGATCCCCCTAGATGTGAGATCCCCCCTAAGAGGGATGAACTAACCTTGGGTTTCGTCGATGATGACTTCATGTAGGTGTTGAAGATGTGGATGCTCAATGTTGATGTAGCTCATTTGGAGCAATCCATTGGAGTGAGTTGCACTTTCAATACCTACACGGGTTAGTCCCACAAGGAACAAACAAGGATATCCATAGACATAGAGAGATGCACGCACAAGATGATCTCCATGAAAGCATTAGGTTACCTTGTCCCTTGTCTTACCAACAAGAGGGTTTGTGACTCCTTGAACTAGTGCAAGATGTGGAAGTTGATTTCACTTGTTCTTGCCAAAATGATATGAGTGAAGTATATTGGCGGAGTCACCCTAAAGAACTATCTAGTTCTTCTTCTTTGGAATCCACATCATCTTGATGGGAATCCTTGGAGTTGTAGTTGTACTCAATGAAGTAGAACTTGATGTAGTCTTGGGAACCCACTTGACCAAGGCCTTAGGAGATTCTTCAAATGCATCAATCTCCTCTTGAAGCTTGTCCTTCCCTTTTTGCTTGTGGTCTTGTGGTGGAAGATCATCTTGAGCTTGTGTTCCTTTGAAAGAAGTAGGATCATACTTCTCTTGTTGAGGAAAAAACTTCGTCTTGGGGTATTGATCTTCTTCCCACTCAACTCCATTGGCATTGAACTTTCATTCAAAACCAACACCTTGATTCTTCCGGTGCCTTCCTTGCTTGCATACAATTTCCTCGAATTGCTTACTTCCGACATGGCTCTTGTAAACACCTTTCTCTATAATTCCCTTCAATAAGCTATTTTCTTGCTCAAGTGTAACTTGCTAAGAGAATCATTAGTGGAATCAAGAGAACTACTAGAAGAAACAACATTGGATTTAGCATGATTATTGTTACTACTAGAAGAAGAATCTTTCTTGTTCTTGTTACTAGACTTGACTTCTGGCATGTAAGTAGATAAGAGTAAACTCTTGGAAATGTAAGAAGAACTTTTCTTGTGAAGATCATCATTGATTGCCTTTAAAAACTCATGCTCTTGCTCAAGGTTGAGCTTTTCAAAGCGTAACTTCTCATGAGTCTTTAAAAGTTCTCGATGATCTTCCAAGATAGTTTCATGAGCTAACTTAAGAGTGTTTAGTTCTTTAGTTAGGCGCTCAATCTTCTCCTTATCATTATCATTCGTTTTATCTTGATTAGCATGATTATTTGACGTTTCATCATAGTATTCATCACTAGAGTTGTCAACCAGTAAATCATCATCACCTAACAAGTCATCTTCATCACTATTGAAATCAACATACTCGGGGTGTGATACCTTTGGGCCTTTAGCCATGAAGCAACTTCCAATTCCTTCAGTTGGTGAGTCAAATATGTCGTAGGAGTTGGTTGACACAAGTGCTAGACCGGCAACAGCTTCATCTTGAGTATATTTGGAGTCGGAGTGATAGCTTCTCTCGGAGTGATTGTCAGAGTCGAAACCGGATATCCATTCACCAACATGAGCTTGATGTCTTTGTTTTGTGTAGCTCCTTGATGACTTGTCCTTCCATTCCGAATCCTTGCTTCTCCGGGATGTTCTTCGTTCATAATGATCATCTCTACTCCTTCTTTCTCTTGATGGTGATTCTTCTCTTCTACTACTTCTTTTTGGAGAATCTTCTCTTCTTTTGTAGGGAGCCGTACACTCATTGGAATTGTGTCCGGGTCTTCCACAATTGTAGCAATTGCGCTCACGACTAGAAGATCTTTTGTCATTGTAGGACCTTCACTTGGAACTTCTTTACTTGCTTCTACTCTTGTAGAACTTGTTGAAGTTCTTCACCATTAGGCCCCATGCTTCATTGAAGGTTTGTTTCCCACTTGATGATGTGGGAGCTTCGCATGAGGCTTTGTAAGTACCACTTGACTTGTTGTGGAGCTCCTCCTTATCCTTGAGTGACATCTCATGAGCAACAATTCTTCCAATGACTTCCGTTGGCTTGAGATATTTGTAATTGGGCATCATTTGGATCAATGTGCACACGTTATCATATTTTCCATCAAAGGCTCTTAGGATCTTCTTGATGATGAATTTGTCGGTCATCTCTTCACTTCCTAAGCTGGCAATCTCATTTGTGATAAGAGCAAGCCTAGAGTACATCTCAGCGACGCCTTCACCATCCTTCATTTTAAACTTGTCAAGTTGACTTTGAAGCACATCCAATTTGGATTCCTTGACGGAGTCGGTAACTTTGTGCATGTCAATCAAAGTATCCCAAATTTCCTTTGCATTCTCAAGACGGCTGATTTTGTTGAATTCTTCAGGGCACAATCCATTGAAGAGGATATCACAAGCTTGAGCATTGTATTGCAGCATCTTCAACTCTTCTGCGGTAGCTTCACGGTTCGGTTCTCTCCTATCAAAGAATTCACCTTGCAAGCCAATCCACACAATAGCCCAAACGGCAGGGTTATGTCCAAGAATATGCATTTTCATCTTATGCTTCCAACTAGTAAGTTTGTACCATCAAAGTAAGGACCTCTATGGTGGTAACTTCCCTCGCTAGACGCCATACTCTCCTAGGTTGTGAAACCAAGGCTATGACCACCAAAAGCTATGGAAATCAAAGCAAATGGAGACCAAAGCTCTGATACCACTTGTTGGATGGAAAGTATGTCTAGACGGGGGGTGATTAGACTACTTGACCAAATAAAAATCTTGCCTTTTCCCAATTTTAGTTCTTGGCAGATTTTAGCAACTTAGCACAACTCAAGCAATCAACCTACGCATGCAATTCTAAGAGTATACCAGCGGAATGTAAAACAATTGCATATGAAGGTAAAGGGAGGAGTTTGAGGAGGCAACGCAATGTCGACACGGAGATTTTTTATCCGTGGTATCGATAGGTGGTGTTATCGTACATCTAGGTTGATGGAGACTTCAACCTATGAAGGGTAACGGTTGCGTGAGTCCATGGAGGGCTCCACCCATGAAGGGTCCACGAAGAAGCAACCTTGTCTATCCCACCATGGCCGTCACCCATGAAGGACTTGCCTCACTAGGGTAGATCTTCACGAAGTAGGCGATCTCCTTGCCCTTACAAACTCCTTGGTTCAACTCCACAATCTTGTCGGAGGCTCCCAAGTGACACCTAGCCAATCTAGGAGACATCACTCTCCAAGAAATAACAAATGGTGTGTTGATGATGAACTCCTTGCTCTTGTGCTTCAAATGATAGTCTCCCCAACACTCAACTCTCTCTCACCGGATTTGGATTTGGTGGAAAGAAGGTTTGAGTGGAAAGCAACTTGGGGAAGGCTAGAGATCAAGATTTATGTGGTAGGAATGGAATATCTTGAACTCAAAGTGGCACCCCGGCTCAGAGAAACCAGAACACCCCGTATTCCAGCCCAAAGATCGAGGAGAAGTCTTCTAGAATACGGCACTGCTTAGCATAGAACAAACCAGGTCTTTATTGCAATCTATATGGGTACAGGGGGGGTTACATCGGCACGGCAAAACTACGGGTGCCCAGGTTGCTCCATGCAAGCAGCAGAACAACATGACGGAGCGGAATGACTACTCGCAGCGGAACAACGATGATGGTGATGAACTCCACTCCGCAGGGACTCTGGTTGGAACGCTTATCCTAGCTCGCAAACAAGGGATCCATGGCAAACAAGCAATCAAAGCTGGCATGACCTATAAACTGGCATGACATGCCAGGTCAGTACATTGAATGTACTTGCAAGCTCACAGCAACCAAAGCAATCAAGACAAACTATAGCATGGCAATTACAGGTTAACAAGGATTAACATAATATCATCACAACAACATGGCATGAATAACATGATACAGCTAACATAATACAATCATGGCACAAACATATAAACATGATGAAGCTAGCATGCAACATGATGAAACTATCATGCACCAACTTACTCTGCTCGGGTTACATCGTAACCATCACCTGCACACACTTACCATCACGGACATCACAGGATCATCTCAGGATCCAATCAAGTTTGGTATTAACAATACCGTAGTAATCATTCATGACCACAAGGAGCTTGACCATTACCCTTGACTCTCGCATAACACCACAAATATCGAAAAAGTTGGTATTCACAATACCGCAGTGATCCTCTCTCGATCACATAAATATCAACCAACTTCTTTCATCATCGAACCGGGGTTGTTATTAAGCAAATTATTATAATTACTGTTGACCCATAGTGTGACCAACTACGAATTGGGCCCATATCCGCGGGTGCGGCTATCGATAGATTTAACACACACACTCTATAGAGGTTAGCACACTTTACCCACACCACAGAACCCTAGCCTTGCACTCCCATTAGGGTGGACCAAAGCATTCCGACAAAACCATCCTACTGCCATGACGCTCTCCCGTCTACTCCAGCCAACTCCCCTTTGGGCTAAGTCCTGGGTGGCCCCGTGCCTACCAAAGGCACCAACGGCCATCGTCGTGGCAAAACGGTCCCAAACATGGACAATCCGGATATAACAACAATGGGCACACAAGGCTTATGTTGTCCTACCTGATCAGGGTAGCGCCCGCACATAACCTTCCCTCGCGGGAGGCACCTGTGAGAGGCATGACAATAGACCTAGTTAGGACCCCCCCCCATAGGGTAAGCGTGGTTGCACTGGTCAGATCGATATGGAGGCACCATGACTCAGCCAACAGTTGGTCTAGTTCAATTTAATCCGGTTAAACTTGAATGTAATATGTTGAGACATGATAAAATAACATGATGCAACTACAATGCATGAACATGATATCAACATAAGCATGGTGATGCATCATAACAACAACATTTACCCATTTATCCAGATGAGCATGGCATACTGACGAGCATGGCATACTGACGAGCATGAATATCACAACTAGAACACTACTCATAGCATCACATGACACTAGCATCAAAATAACTACCATGCAATGACATAACGATAAAACTACCATGCAAGTATTTAATCAACTGGATGCAAAGAAACAGGCATAATGACAGTACTCGGGACAGACGAAAATCATGCACCGAAGACCATCACCAACATGCACTACTACCAAACATTGCCAATATTAATGTAATACTAGCATCAAGAACATAATAACAGAGTGCAAGAAAACATGACGGTAAACACCGGTCCATAAGCATAACCGAAATAACAATAGTAGTAGCAAATCAATCAAATAGTTATTAAAGATTCAAGTTGGAAACCAATGCTTCTGCATGGCTATCATGCAAATGGTGGTTGTGTCCTGCCTGGGGATGAAGGATACTCCGGGGAGATGTGCGGTGAAGCCGCGGAAAGAATCGCCGGAAAGGGTTCGCTGTCGGAGGGGCTGATTAGGGGAAAGGGCAAAATGGTCATTTTCAGATTGCTAAAACATAGTGAAAATGGGGGGAACAGAACGGACTTGACGAGACGAAGACGTGGGCGTTGGATTCACCTCAAACGGAGTTACGGGTAAAAAGTTGTGAGGTGATGAAGATTGTGGGGCCCGTCACTTATCCAGCTGGACCGGGCGGGTCACCGCGGAGTGGCTGACCAGGGGGTCCCACCGCCTGGTCAACTCCCTCCTCTCTCTCCTCCCACTCCTCCTCTTCTCCCTCCCGACGCCGGCTCTAGAACAGAGGAGGCTGCGCGCGCCGGCGAGGACTCCAGCCGACTCCGGGCATAATTTAGGACGTCGCGGCCACCGACGAGCTCGGGGGAGGACGCCGCCTCCGTCCCTGCTGGACACGGGCGTCGAGGAGGACCGGAGCGACAAGGGCATGGACTCCAGCGGAGATGGCCTCGAGTAGGATTGGGCATCGTGGCCAGGGGCTACCAGAGGAGGAGGTAAACGGTGGGGAGGCTCTAAGGGTGTGGTGGAGGTCTCTGGTGGCGACAGAAAGGAGGGGGAGGGCTCGGATCGGGCTAATTTAGCCGGACACTGGTGGCGGCCATGGTGGCAGAGGGAGGCGAGGAGAGCTTCTCGAGCTCGGGCTAGTAGTGGGGAGGGCCTAGAGGAACGTGGAGGAGCCGATGGAGAGCTCGGGAAATGAAGGGAGTGTCCATATATAGCTGGGCGAGGCGGTTCGAGCTCGGGTGTCACCGCGAACGCGTGTCCGGCGCCGCGGACGCGTGTGCTCACGGCCAAGCTTGAACGACAATGAGGGGTAAGTGGATGAGGGTCACGGAGACGAGAGGGTCTCGGGGACAAAAGAGGAAAGACGTCGCGGCACGAACAGAGCCGGTCGGCTACAGTTTGCCCGTGGGCGCACGGCGACGAGCGCCCAGTGAGGAGGCTTCGGGAGGGGGAGATGGCTCCAGGGGAACGGCGACAACACGGGCTTACTGTTGGACATGACGAGGCGCACGAGCACAACGAACCGAGGAGGGGCCCGAGCAAAACGCCGCTCAGCTCGCGTCCATGGCGTGCCAGGGCGGTGGTCACAGCGTGGGCTGGCGTCAAGAAGATCCAAATGGCTGCCCTGAGATGTCTAGTGACTAGTTTTTGCATACTAGAGGCCAAGGGAGGTGATGGATCGACAAAAGGAGCCAAGGTGATGCGTCAGTGATCGACTGAAGTTGGCTGTATCAGTTTTGGCTGCTGATCAACAGTGAGCTAATTGGGGTCAATGGAGTTGTCTGGGAGGTTTAGATTAGGAAGGACTATGGTTCTGGAAAAGTTGAGGTGATTTGGACCAATATTTGATACACTTGCTTTGCAAATGCACAATCTGGTCCAGATTGAAGATCATGATGGTGCACTCAAATGGAGAAGCCACTTAAGCTAAATTGGGCAAGGAAGAGTTATTTGGTCATATGAAGATGCTGCAAAAGGTTTCACACCATTTGGATAACCCAAAATGGTACTTGCTTCACAAGCATTTCTACTGACCAAAAACTTGCAGAAATTCTAGAGGGAAAATGGCTAAATGGATTTATCCACAAATTGGTGGAGGGAGTTTATATGGATAGGAGAAGGCCTAGAAAAATTTACAGCCATAATGAAGCAAGATAAAATATACTTGCTTCACAAACTGAAATTTTGGACAGAGGCATTACGTGAGCTCAACTTTGGTGAAGGGCTATGATTTGATGATATGAAGGACCATGCAAAATTGCAGCTCATTTGAATATACCTAGCTTGTACCTCCTTCACAAAGTTTCTTTCTGGACAGAAACTTTGGAAAATCATAATTAAATGACTACTAGGCAAATGAGGTTGCATTTTGGCATGTGGCAATGATATGGACAAGAAAAGATGTCCAATGAGTTTGAGGTCAATTGGGAAAAGGAAAATAGCACTTGCTTCACAATGTGCCACTTAGGGCAGAATAGGAGATGATTTATTTGAGGATGATGATAAACATGGAAAATGAAATATTTTGCCATATTTGAGGAAGATATGACCCAAAAAATTTATGAGAATTATTTGGGAATTTTAGGAGTGATGGAAATATAGGTTGCTTCACAACCTAGGGCTAAAAGGATAATTCCTTTAATAGAAAAAGAATATTCCCAATAAAAAGAATATTAGGATTGGGCTAGGATGGAAATGACATGATATATGGAAGGGTAGGGGATGACAAGCCACTCTGGAAGCAAAGAAGAGGGCATCTTCTTCAATTTCCAGACCACAAAGCCACGGAAAAAGAAAACTCAAGCAAAAACCTCAGAAAATCAAAAGAAAAAGAAAGGGCCAAAAATCAGGTTGTTACAAACCTTGCCCCCTTAAAGAAATCTCGTCCTCGAGATTTGGTTGCTCAGGGAACAAGTTTGAATATATCTGACCTTAAGGAAACTATTTCCAACTCGGGTATCCTTTTTCCTTTATTGTTGTTCCCACTAAATTTCATTTGACTGGCTGACTGTCTCTGAGGTTGTATCCACATTCTGACAGATCTTACCTCGCTTGCTCAGGCTTATACTAGCTCCAATTATCTTCATATCTGCTGACTTAGCTAAGATTTACCATGTCTGAAATATATGCCTGTCTCACAAATCCGAGAGTGATTTCCAATTAATGTGCCTGTACTGACAACTGTCCATGAATTGGTGATCAGAATTTTTTGATGAACACCCAAGCTCTGACTCCTTGCATTGGGTTCCTCCATTAAATGCAAATCCCTCGAGTTCCAAACAGTGAGTTGAGGCATAACCATTTTTCCTGATAGATTCTGACTTATCGCAGGAATTTCTGAATCATGTTGACTGGCTCCACTGTCTTGAATCTCAGATTCATTCCAAATATTTGACTGTCACCTGTCCTGACCAGCATAAAGGGGTATGATAGTATCCGCAGCCTTGACTGACTGTGAATCTCGTGAAAGAATTTTGTCCATGACAGGCTATGCGTTGATGCTTCACATAATTGAGGGCACATCCTTCTAGACTGTTATTCACCATCCAAAACCGAGCAGACCCTTTAGGTGAATATCCATGGTGATCCACACTGACTCAGACTGTCTGGGGTATCTGCACCATTTTCATATCTGCACCACTGGTCTTGCTTCTTCATTATTATTTTCCTTGATCTGGACCCTTGGTTGGAGGAGCGGGGTCATATTGCTTCTTCGTGTGACCATCGGTTCTGTTGGGTGCAATATTCTGATAGTTGTACTCTTATCCGCATCTTCTGACATGGTGATCCATTAAATGGCGGGTTCAACACTTCTCAAGTTCTGACCGTAGGAAAATGATCATCCGAACCCTTGCAAGAAATCGGCAAATAAATCAGTAGCCATCAGAACGGTCTTCACAACTCGGATCTGGGACATTACTGAGATAACTCAACAACGGCTCAGGACGGCCGAAAAGCAGCTCAGAGCATGAGATCGGGTCGATAAGAAGAAAGTGGCAGCTCCCTAAAATAACCAAAAGCAGCTATAGGGATACTGTCACAAAAAGAAACTCAACAGTTGTATGAGACGGACGGAAAGCAGCTCAGAACTCATGATAGTCGTTGAAGAGAGAAATAAAAATCGGCATCCACCCCGAATAGCTATAAACAGCTCATATCACAGGCGTGGTGCCGTCACTAGAGAAAAGGAGACAAGGGCTCATCAAGATCATCTTCCAGGTTCACCGGTACTTGTACAGAGCTCAGTGTTGTCGTCAATCCTCATAGTCCTTTGTCACACTAAGGTGTATATCTGGCTTCCTTCACATATATCTGAGAATCTGATTCCCGAGTTAGACTTGTGTTCTGACTGATTCTGGCTTCTGACCAACTGTTGCGGATCTGATTCTGCCATCTGTTGTCAATTCACATTGTACTATCTTGCACCAGTGCCGTACTGAGTATGATTGGATGGATTATGCTGAAAACCATCGAGAGTATCTTGCTGAGGAAGACTGGACTTCATGCTGAAACAAGAATTGCTGGACCATCCTCCTTTGTATGTGGCACATCCTTGCTTTCTTACAGGCATATCATGTTTCGAAATCATCCTCCACGAAGAATCAAACCTTGTATCTGAACCATACCTTTCTCTGAAATTGCACTGTGGGTCCCGCACATAGCTCATCTTCTTGCTGATCTGATCATTTTTGTCATGAAGAGTGCACTCTGAGGCAAACTTGATTATCCGTATCACGATCAGATATCCCCAGATCTCAATGCAGTCGGCTGAGAATTCCATACTGATGCAAACTTGATACTGACAGTCCATCCAGGATTCCTTTCGCATTCAGACAAGATCTTCCAATTTCACTGCAGTCTGCTGATAATTCCATTCTGTTTAGCCGAGCTTCCAAACATTTGAACTCCTTGCGGATTCTTCAGGTCCGGTGTCGGTTGACGAGCAACTTTAATAAGGGGGGAAAATTTGTAACACCAAAGACTCAAAGAAAGAAGCAAAAGAAATGACAAAAATCAAAAGCACACAAGCACACACATAATAATATAAAGTAATCATCACATATTACTGCTACTCACACAATAGTATGCATGCACACCTAAGCACACAATTGTCGCTAAAGCTCTGGTACTGCGGTCTAATATGTTGTGGCGGTGTGCACAAAAGTGAGTCTGTGTGTGGAAAGAGTTGGCGTAACCAAGGCTACACCAAGCGCTGGCTGAACACCGGCTGGATCTGGATGGATACGGAGGCGAGGACGACTTGGTGATCAAGTAGCAAGACACGGAGGTCACGACTACCTCATCATCAAGCGTACGAATGGGCATTGTATACGTCCAAAGAATGAAATGACAAGACAAGCTAGGGGAGGAAAGCAAGGCTTGATGGCATTGCCCTTTTCTGATAACAAAGATCAGTAAGGGTTGCCAAAGGGACGAGATGGAAGGCACGATTCGGCATAGAGGCAAGTCTATCACCGAAACGATATGGGTGGGTGGCGGAAAAGATATCGACGCGATATCCGAGCACAACTCCTGCAAAGGGTGTCTGGAACACTCGGTACCAGGGCATCACTCTGCTGGGACAGAGATAACGCCGAACATCGAAGAGCAGGCATGCTAAGAAGGAGGGCATAGGTAGTGGATCAGAACTGATACCACCAACACTCACAAGATTAACCGTTAGTGACAAGCTAATGAGCCTATATGCATGTTGTGCAACAAACAAATGCAACAATCAAGTGCAACAAACCAACCGGGGTCTATTCTACTGTTTTCTAACGTTCGCGCGGGCTAGGGCATCCTACAGCCATACCTGCTCTGATACCAAGCTTGTGGCATCCTGGCTCAGAGAAACCGGAACGCCCCATATTCCAGCCCAAAGATTGAGGAGAAGTCTTCTAGAATACGACACTACTTAGCATAGAACAAATCAGCTCTTTATTGCAATCTATATGGGTACAAGGGGGGTTACATCGGCACGGCAAAACTACGCGTGCCCTGGTTGCTCCCTGCAAGCAACAGAACAACATGATGCAGTGGAATGACTACTGGCAGCGGAACAGCGACGACGGTGATGAACTCCACTCTGCACAGACTCTCGCTAGAACGCTTATCCTAGCTCGCAAACAAGGGATCCATGGCAAACAAGCAATCAAAGCCGGCATGACCTACAAACTGGCATGACACGCCAGGTCAGTACATTGAATGTACTTGCAAGCTCACATCAACCAAAGCAATCAAGACAAACAATAGCATGGCAATTACAGGTTAACAAGGATTAACATAATATCATCACAACAACATGGCATGAATAACATGATACAGCTAACACAATACAATCATGGCATGAACATATAAACATGATGAAACTAGCATGCAACATGATGAAACTATCATGCACCAACTTATCTGCTCGGGTTACATCGTAACCATCACCTGCACACACTTACCATCACGGACATCACACGATCATCTCAGGATCCAATCAAGCTTGGTATTAACAATACCATAGTAATCATTCATGACCACAAGGAGCTTGACCGTTACTCTTGACTCTCGCATAACACCACAAATATCCAACAAGTTGGTATCCACGATACCGCAGTGATCCTCTCTCGATCACATAAATACCAACCAACTTCTTTCATCATCGAACTGGGGTTGTTATTAAGGAAATTATTATAATTACTTTTGACCCATAGTGTGACCAACTACAAACTGGGCCCATATCCGCGGGCGCGTCTATCGATAGATTTAATACACACACTCTGCAGAGGTTAGTACACTGTACCCACACGACGGAACCCTGGCCTCGCACTCCCATTCGAGTGGAACAAAACATTTCGACAAAACCGTCCTACTGCCATGACGCTCTCCCGGCCACTCCAACCAACTCCCCTTTGGGCTAAGTCCTGGGTGGCCCCGTGCCTACCAAAGGCACCAACGGCCACCGTCGTGGCAAAACATTCACAAACAGGGACAATCCGGATATAACAACAACGGGCACACAAGGCTTATGCCATCCTACCTGATCAGGGTAGCGCCCGCGCATAACCTTCCCTCGCGGGAGGCACCGGTGAGAGGCATGACAATAGACCCAGTTAGGACCCCCCCCCATTGGTTAAGCGTGGTTGCACTGGTCAGATTAATATGGAGGCACCATGACTCAGCCAACAGTTGTTCAAGTTCAATTTAATCCGGTTAAACTTGAATGCAATATGCTGAGCCATGATAAAATAACATGATGCAACTACAATGCATGAACAAGATATTAACATAAACATGGTGATGCATCATAACAACAACATTTACCCATTTATCCAGATGAGCATGGCATACTGACGAGCATGAATATCACAACTAGAACACTACTCATAGCATCACATGACACTAGCATCAAAATAACTACCATGCAATGACATAACGATAAAACTACCATGCAAGTATTTAATCAACTGGATGCAAAGAAACAGGCATAACGACAGTAATCGGGACAGACGAAAGTCTTGCACCGAAGACCATCACCAACATGCACTACTACCAAACATTGCCAATATTAACCTAATACTAGCATCAACAACATAATAATAGAGTGCAAGAAAACATGACGGTAAACACCGGTCCATAAGCATAACCGAAATAACGACAGTAGTAGCAAAACAATCAAACATTTATTAAAGATTCAAGTTGGAAACCAATGCTTCTGCATGGCTATCATGCAAATGGTGGTTGTGGCTTGCCTGGGGATGAAGGATACTCCGGGGAGATGTGCGGTGAAGCCGCGGAAAGAATCGCCAGAAAGGGTTCACTATCGGTGGGGCTGATTAGGGGCAAGGGCAAAATGGTCATTTTAAGAATGCTGAAACATCGTGAAAATTGGGGGAACAGAACGGGCTCGACGAGATGAAGACGTGGGCGTTGGATTCACCTCAAATGGAGTTACGGATAAAAAGTTGTGAGGTGATGAAGGTCATGGGCTTTTCTGCAAAAAGAGTATTCACACACGGGTCCCTGAGTGGATAAGGAAGAGGCGTAAATTAGAAATACGTTTTCAGAAGTTGAAAACGCACATGCCCAAAATACGTCTTCACTTGCCACGTCATTAGAGGCGGGGTCGGGCGCGTGGTCGCTGACGGGCGGGTCCCACAGGATGTGGGGCCCGTCACTTATCCAGCTGGACAGGGCGGGTCAACGCGGAGTGGCTGACCAGGGGGTCCCACCGCCTGGTCAACTCCCTCCTCTCTCCCCTCCCGCTCCTCCTCTTCTCCCTCCCGACGCTGGCTCCAAAACAGAGGAGGCCGCGCGCGCCGGCAAGGACTCTGGCCGACTCCGGGCATCATTTGGGACGCCGCGGCCACCGACGAGCTCAGGGGAGGATGCCGCCTCCGTCCCGGCTGGACACGGACATTGAGGAGGACCAGAGCGACAAGGGCGTGGACTCCGGCGGAGATGGCCTCGGGTGGGATTGGGCATCGCGGCCAGGGGCTACCAGAGGAGGAGATAAACAGCGGGGAGGCTCTAAGGGTGTGGTGGAGGTCTCTGGTGGCGACAGAAAGGAGTGGGAGGGCTCGGCTCAGGCAAATTTACCCGGACACCGACGGTGGCCATGGTGGGAGAGGGAGGCGAGGAGAGCTGCTCGAGCTCAGGCTAGTAGTGGGGAGGGCCTAGAGGAACATGGAGGAGCCGATGGAGAGCTCGGGGGATGAAGGGAGTGGCTATATATAGCTGGGCGAGGCGGTTCAAGCTCGGGTGTCACCGCGGACGCGTGTCCGGTGCTGCGGACGCGTGTGCTCGCGACCAAGCTCGAACGACGATGAGGGGTAAGTGGATGAGGGTTACGGAGACGAGAGGGGCTCGGGGACAAAGAGGAAATATGCCACGGCACGAACAGAGCCGGTCGGCTACAGTTCGCCCGTGGGCGCATGGCAACGAGCACCAGCGAGGAGGCTTCGGGAGGGGGAGACGGCTCCAGGGGAATGGCGACAACATGGGCTTGTTATTGGACACGACGAGGCGCGTGAGCACAACGAACCGAGGAGGGGCTCAAGCAAAACGTCGCTCAGCTCACATCCATGGCGTGCCAGGGCGGTGGTCACCGCGTGGGCTAGCGTCAAGAAGAGCCAAATGGCTGTCCTGAGATGTCTAGTGACTAGTTCTTGCATACTAGAGGCCAAGGGAGGTGATGGATCGACAAAAGGAGCCAAGGTGATGCGTGAGTGATTGACTGAAGTTGGTTGTATCAATTTTGGCTGAGTACTACTGATCATCAGTGAGCTAATTGGGGTCAATTGAGTTGTTTGGGAGGTTTAGATTAGGAAGGACTACAGTTCTGGAAAAGTTGAGGTGATTTGGACCAATATTTGATACACTTGCTTTGCAAATGCACAAACTGTTCCAGATTGAAGATCATGATGGTGAACTCAAATGGAGAAGCCAAGCTAAAATTGGGCAAGGCGGAGTTATTTGGTCATATGAAGATGCTGCAAAAGGTTTCACACCATTTGGATAACACAAAATGTTACTTGCTTCACAAGCATTTCTACTGACCAAAAACTTGCAGAAATTCTAGAGGGAAAATGGCTAAATGGATTTAGCCACAACTTGGTGGATGGAGTTTATATGGATAGGAGAAGGCCTAGAAATATTTACAGCCGTATTGAAGCAAGATAAAATATACTTGCTTCACAAACTGAAATTTTGGACAGAATCAAAGATTTGAAGCTGTGCTCACATGGAGGCATTACCTGAGCTCAACTTTGGTGAAGGACTATGATTTGATGATATGAATGACCATGCAAAATTGCAACTCATTTGAATATGCCTAGCTTGTACCTCCTTCACAAAGTTTCTTTCTGGACAGAAACTTTGGAAAATCATACTTAAATGACTACTAGGCAAATGAGGTTGCATTTTGGCATGTGGCAATTATATGGACAAGAAAAGATGTCCAAGGAGTTTGAGGTCAATTGGACAAAGGAAAATAGCACTTGCTTCACAATGTGCCATTTAGGGCCGAATAGGAGATTATTTATTTGAGTATGATGATAAACATGGCAAATGAAATATTTTGTCATATTTGAGGAAAATATGACCCAAACAATTTATGAGAATTATTTGGGAATTTTAGGAGTGATGGAAATATAGGTTGCTTCACAACCTAGGGCTAAAAGGATAATTCCTTTAATAGAAAAAGAATATTCCCAATAAAAAGAATATTAGGATTGGGCTAGGATGGAAATGATATGATCTAGGGAAGGATAGGGGATGACAAGCCACTCTGGAAGCAAAGAAGAGGGCATCTTCTTCAGTTTCCAGACCACAAAGCCATGTAAAAAGAAAACTCAGGCAAAAACCTCAGAAAATCAAAAGAAAAAGAAAGGGCCAAAAATCAGGCTGTTACACTCAACACAAGTGTAGGTGGTTCTCTCTCAGAAAATGTATGTTGCAAGTGTAGGCATGTTCTAATGGCTCTCTCATGAATGAAGAGTGGGTGGAGGGGTATATATAGCCTCCACACAAAATCTAACCGGTACACACAACTTACCAAACTCGGTGGGACCGAATCCTGAAACTCGGTCAGACCGATTTAGTAAATAATGTGACCGTTAGGAATTTTGGTGGGACCGACATGTCAACTTGGTGGGACCGATATGGTTAGGGTTAGGGCATAACGTAATCTCGGTGAGACCGATTACACAAACTCAGTGAGACCAATTTTGGTAATAGACACACAGAGAGTTGGTCAGGAAAACTCGATGGGACCGATTCGCTCATCTCGGTTGGACCAAAACGTTATGAAAGGGAAACAGTGAGTTTGCATTGCAATCTTGGTGGGACCGATCGCTCATGTCGGTTTGACCGAAACATTATGAAGGGAAACAGAGAGATTACAATCCCATCTCGGTGAGACCAAAAAGACTAGGGTTTGTGGCAATGGCTATGACAACTGAACGCGGTGGCCCCGGATAGATAGTTTCGGTGGGGCCGAGTTTGACTTTTGGTTTGGGACATATGTGGATGTGAGAAAGTAGAGGGATTTTGGAGCATATCACTAAGCACTTTGAACAAGAAACTCATTAAGCAACACCTCATCCCCTCTTGATAGTATTGGCTTTTCCTATGGACTCAATGTGACCTTGGATCACTAAAAGTAAAATGTAGAGTCTTGTGATTTGAGCTTGAGCCAATCCTTTTTTCCTTAGCATTTTGAGGGGTCCACTTTTCTCATCCATGCCATGCCAATCATTGAGCGTTCCTGAAATATTTATCTTGAAATAGCATTAGCTCAATGAGCTATATGTTGTTAGAATTACCAAAACCACCCAGGGATAGTTGCACTTTCAAAGGGGCCCCCGATGGCTTGGTTACCTTACGTGTGTGATACTTAGGAAAGAGCTGTAATTTTTTGGAAATAATTATTTCCCGTGTTGATAGATCGCCTGATTCTAAAAAAGGTATAAATAATTATTTGCATGTAACAGATCACCTAATTTTTACGTGTTTATTGTTTAGGAAAGAATTCTTTCCCATGTAACAGATTGACTAATTAATTCTCAATCAAAAATGGAAAGAACTGTAATAGAGCGATTAATTCTGGTCTTGCCTCACGCTAGTGGTGTTTTCATCTTTCTATTTCTTCTCTTCTAAAATTGGCAACCAATCGGCCATGCGAATGCCAAGTTCAACGCCATGTCACCCGCATGGTCTAATTGTGATTTTCGGCTGCTGGACGTGATTAGTGGAGGAAGGTAATGCGATTTTCAAGATTCCATCAACGTCCTCTTCTTTTTATATAGTCTTGTATGAATGTTCAGTTCATGAAGTTCATCAACTCCAATTTCCCGTATTTTTTGGGAATAGAAAAGGGAAACTGGGATTTCTGTCTGCGACTCATAAGCAGCAGCAAACGCTTGCAATTTCTATTTTCTAGCCATCACGGTACCTTATTCCATGCCTCTTTCTTGGCAATTTTGATTTAATTAGCAGTGTTCTTCATTTCTTGTATCGTATGTGTGTGCTACTTAGCAAGAAAGCTATTAATTTAGTTCGAAAGAATCCGCCCACAAAGAAATAAAAAAAGAACATGCATATGAGTTGATTTAATCCTACAAAAATCTTCTACTGCTTCCCCAGAAATAAAGAATGTGCTGCTAGGTATTTCGACGAATTAGCTTTAGGTACTGTTGAAGAGCAACCTGGCGAAATATTATAAGATGATAAAAATTTATGTTGGCACAGAAGTTTAACTAATTCACCTAATAAAAAAATATAAGTATCGATTGAAAAGAGTAAAAAAATATAAGTATCAATTGAAAAGAGCGACCAACTTTTATGTGCCTTTTTTGAATAGTTGAGATGACAAGGCATCATAAATTACAGTGTAAAATTTGTATTAATTTGTAGTTGGAATAAAAACACATATATTTATATGGCTTTAGGGGCCCCTTTTTGTTATCTTGCTCCGGGCCCCCGGAATCTCAGGACCGGGCCTGCCTCTGGTGTGTATATAAATCGGAGGGTTTAGTCCGTAGAGGATATCAGAATTCCCATAGGCTAGACAGCTAGGGTTTAGCCATTACCATCTCGAGGTAGATCAACTCTTGTAAC
Organism: Triticum aestivum; assembly: GCF_018294505.1. Classification (NCBI taxonomy): domain Eukaryota; kingdom Viridiplantae; phylum Streptophyta; class Magnoliopsida; order Poales; family Poaceae; genus Triticum; species Triticum aestivum. The sequence continues at coordinate 159,689,361 of NC_057795.1, read as the reverse complement.
CCCTATACCCATTGAATATAATCGAGCAAGATGTAGGGTTTTACCTCCTTTAAGAGGGCCCAAACCTGGGTAAACATTGTGTCCCCATCGTCCCTTGTTACCATTGATCCTCAGACGCACAGTGCGGGACCCCCTATCCGAGATCTGCCAGTTTTGAACCTGACACTCAGCCCAGACTGGGCCCTGATGCTCGTGAGCTGCCGTACCATGATTCGGCACGGCCTCTTGCAGAACACGGTGGGTGCGGTGAACCATCTCAAAGCGAAGCTTCACGACATTGAAGCACACCTTGCCGAGGAGCGACTGCATCTGGTGCATGGGTGGCATCAACTTGAGGTCACCGTCAAGCCACCTTCAGTGCGAGACCGCCCGCTCGGGGGGCGAGAAATCCGTCGCCAAGGCAAGAGAGGCTCGTGAGCGCGCCTTCCCAATGATTCTATTTGAAGATAGGAGTATTAAATATGCAGAGGCATCTAGTATGCAACGTTAAATATTAATTTTAGTAATTCGTTACAGTGGAGAATGATAAGGTTTTGCATTGATTTATACTAACTTATCTCACGAGTTCTTGTTGAGTTTTGTGTGGATGAAATTTTTGAGATTTAGGAAACCGTGATATGAGAGGAATTAAGGAGACACAAAAGCTCAAGCTTGGGGATGCCAAGGCGTCCCAAGGTAATATTCCAACAGGTCTCAAGCATCTAATCTTGGGCATGCCCCAGTAGGCATCCCAACTTTCTTCATCAACAACTATCGGTTAGTTTTGGTTGAGCCTAAGTTTTTACATGTTCGCATGATATGTGGTATTCTTGGAGTGTCCTTTTTGTTTTGTTCGTTGTTTAAATAAAATACTTAGATCTAAAGTTTTAAATGAGAGAAGTCCTCACATAGCTACTTAATCGTTTGACTATTATTTGATCTTCACTTATATCTTTTTGGAATAGTTTGTCATTTACTCTCGTTCTTCACTTATATCCTAAGAGTAAATTGTTCAACGAATTTAATATCATAAAGTTGAAATTATATGTGCTTCGTATACTTGTATCATGCCTTGGAGTAGTCTCACATTGGGTTTAGAAACTAAAATATATTGAAGTTTGACAATCACAATATTGGTCACACAAGCAATTCATGAATAATTAGTATAAGGAAGAGAACTTTTACCTACAAATATATTATCTTGGTCATCTTATATGATTGTGAATACCCATTAGTTATTTCCAAACTTGCTCAATTAGTTGAAGTTGTACAAGGAAGACAACATAATGAGTTATGTTTGGGTATATTTGCATAGAAGTTATATCCAAAAACAAGCACAACGGTGCACACCCAGCCTCCTCACCGCTCGCCCTTCCTGGCTGTCGCATTAGTTTCTTGATGCATTCTGGACTGTGCGATCTCTCTCCCGAAAGACCTCAGCTGTTGGATCAGGCTCGAAATACTGTTACAATGAATAGTAGCTTCCATTCGGCTTTCCTTACTCGTTTTTTTACTCCAGAATTACTTTGTTGCTTCGCTGACATGTGGGGACCCTCGCTGGTGGGCCGCACCGGTCAACGTCTGTGGCTGCGAGCATGGCCAGTGCGGTTCGTCGGCGTCCTCCAGATCGTGCCACCACCTGTAAAATCAGGTGGCCGCCTAGGGTATTTTAGACATTTCACGTGGTTAGGAAAATATCCAATAGCAAGGGCTGAGAGCCTAGCCGTCGCTCCCTTCTGCACTATCGCGGCATATCTCCTCCTCTCCCTCTCTTGAACCCTGACCCCACGCTGGCACGGTCCCTGCCGCACCGCCGCCACCGCCTCTGCTCGCTGTCGCGTCCTCTCCTCCTCCACGCCCCCTTGGTGCGCCGCCACCGTCGCCTCCGCTCGTCGTCGCGTCCTCTCCTCCTCCACGCCACCTCCCACCCCTCTCCAGCCAGCCTACTCCCTCCTACCTTCCCTTCCCACTCCTCCGAATGTCCCTCGTTGCTGCACCACGCCCTCCCCCACCTTCAAATGCAGCCTGGACATGATCTGGAAGAAGAAGAAGAGGGCACAAGATGAGGAGAACAAGAAAGCTTCCCCAACTTCCCCCTTCACCAAGTATTTGTGATTTGATCATAAAGGTGAGATTCCCCATCATCTATGAGCTCTTATCCTCTGTAAGTGATAATTCTTGGAGAATAGGGCTAGGATTAGGAGCCCTAGGTGAGGGAACTAGGGGGGATCATTGTTGCTATTGTTCTTAGGTATTCAGATTCAGAAATCAGCAATTTTGAGTTCCTAGATGGCAAAATGAGAGGAGGAGCATGTCGAATGTTTTGTAGGTGTTGTTCACACAATCGTTTTGAGTGGTCATTCACTCAATTTGGTTCAGTCATTTATCCGTGGCGATAAAAACAAGTTGTTGGTTGTTTCTGCAAAGCAGTAATTTTATCATAGCTTTTGTCCATAGTGTTTCATGATATTTGAGGGTTCATAAATTGGTGTTATACAATGGTATGGCTACCTGGTACCTTATAGTTCATAGATCAATTCCATTTACTTGATTCCCATGAGTATTTTTGTTACTATGAACTTGCAAAGATGGCTACTCAATATTTCTGAATATGAATACAACAGAGCAGCTTTTGCGGTTTCTGATGTGCAGGTGCTCATCCAGGGTTGTGTTGTTTTTCTGGGATCTATTTAGGGTTTTATTGCTGGTCCATCCTGGTCGGGGTCTGTTTCTGCTCTTGGCTGCTGGTCTGGTATGTTGTGCCATTGCTAGTGCTTGAGGTTGCTTCACTGGTCTCCTTGGAGGTGATTCTTTACTCTCGCTTGGCCACCTCTATGTCTTTCAAGGTTGTTGGGTTCATGAAAAAAGTGTTCAGAGGGTGTAGCTCTTGTAGTATATCATAGAAAAAGTGTGCAAAGGGCGTGGCTCTCGTAGGTTAGTCGATCTTGTGCAGATTTTATCGTCCGTGGTTTCTTTAGTTCAGGCACGGATGAACATCAAGATGCAGAAAAGGAATATAGGCTTGCCTTTGGTTTTATTAGGTGTCTTAAAAATCGAGTTTGACTTTAGTTAAGGCAAGGATGAGCATCAGTATCTAATTGTGTTTGATTTACATATTTAGTGAAGTTGAATCGGTGCTCTGGAGATGTCATGTCTAGGTTATTGCACACGGATAAGAGTTCTTATATTCCATTACGATTATGGAGATATCCAGCATCTTTTTAAAATAATGTTACAATATTGGTTGGTGTTGGTTATCAATCCTCAATCAGAAACTCAAAAAATATAAAACATCTTCATCTGGTTGTACTTAAATATCTTATTTACGGCGGCAGATGCTATATGCTGGGTTCATCTCCATCGCCTGTAGCTTTTAGATGTACTTTCTGGATAAGGTGTCTTCTCTTCGGGGTGGTTATCTGATGGTCATCTTCTCCTGAGTCGGGTTGATATGCATTCAGGTTGTTGTTTATGATACTATGATTAGTGGCTGGTTGTGATAACTCATGGATATTCATCGCTCTTTTATTCAATGTGTATCTTATCCTTTGCCTGACCATGTTACTAGTACATGGGTATAATTTAAGATGGTTTATGCACTTGAATGGCTGATGTTATTCTATGTAGGGTTATATCGGTCCTTCTTCTAATGTTATGTGTCTTGCTTCTTATTTGCCCAGCGTTCCCGTATGACGTTGTCTGGTCACTGACATGGCATGTGCCCCGGTTGCGGCTCGTGGTCAAGGCGCGTTTGAAGTTGTCGCTGGGTTGGTAGGTGGTCGTGGGCATGGCCATGGGTGGGCTGCTGCTGGTCGTCGACGTGCTAGCGGCCATGGAGGTTCTAATACTAGGTGTGCCCCTATTTCTGATTGTGTTGCTGGTTGTGCGGATGCTACTCGCCGGGTGCCTGTCGCCAGGCGTTGGGGTCCTGCTTGGGGGGTGCCTGCTACTGGAGCCCAGCATGTTGCCGGGCGCCGGGGTGCTTCCCGGCCGGCGCCTGACGTTGGGGTCCAGCCTGCATGTCACCAGCCGTGGGGGTGCCGCTCGGCGGGTGCCTGCCGCTGTAGACCAGCCTATCACGGGGCGTGGGTGTGCTGCTCGGTGGGTGCCTGCCGCTGTAGACCAACCTGTTGCCGGGCATGGGGGTGCTGCTTGGCCGCTGACTGGCATCGGCCGTGCTTTTGGACTTGGGGCTGTTGTCCCTGCTCGGCGGGTGCCTAGCGCTGGGATTGCTAGGTGTTACGTGCCACGTCAGCCTATTGGGTTTCCTCCTCGCAGGCGTACATGTAAGTCTCCGTCCATAGTTTTTGATCCTTCTTTTGTCTCTGAGGGTTCTCTACCAATTACATCATTTCCGTGTAGTTTATGACGTGGTAGGTGATGGTTGGTTTCCTTTTCTGAGCTCGGCCGTGGCGACTGCAAATCGCAGAAAACGGAAAGGGTGCGTTGAGTCTCGGCATGCTCACTACGAAGGTGCGTGCGAGTTCTTAGTTTGTTGTTAGTTGTTGTCGTTTGGTGTGTGGTGCCTTACCTGTTTCTGCATGTTCTGTTAGAACGTGTCGCCGACGGCATCTTGCCGAAGGATTGGCATGGTTTCTCGGTTTATGTGAGCTCGGAGGTTACCGAGGTGGATCGCAACAAACAAAAAAAGCATAAAGTGTCGATTAGACTACGTCATCCTGGACACGAAGGTGCATGGAATTCCTTGATTTCTTCTTGCTTTTTGATGTTTCCACGTAGTCTCTTATTTGGTCGTATGTGTCTGGTTAGATGTTGTTGTCAAAGGGCCTTTGCCGAAGGATTGGAAAGGTTTCTCGGTTGGGTTTGCTGAGTCTCTTAAAGGTAGCTACTAAAAATCATTGTTTCCCTGGTCGAGTCATTGTTATTTTTCCTTTACGCTTGGTTTGTGCCTGATGGTCTTGTGCTTTGGTGGTTGTTAGCTTGCTATGCAGATAGGTCATACTGTGGTCCTCCGGATTTCTTATGCCGGTATTGTGGTGCCTCCTTCTGGTTTGCTGAGTGTTCTACGTCCGGGTCATCCTAGACACAACGTAAGATGGTTTACAATCGTTGTTGTAAAGGCGCTAAGGTCTATATTCCTCCCTTTAAGGATCCCCCGGCCTACCTCCGGGAGCTCCTTCGATTCGATGGTACTTCTCGTGCTAAAAAATTCGTCTGGGCTATACGTGAGTACAACTGTATGTTCGCTTTTACTTCGATGGGTGCTACCATTGAATGCTCTTTTGGTGGCAGCCATGGGCCTAAGATCTTCAAGATCAGTGGTCAAGTGTCTCATCGTATTGGTTCGCTGGTGCCCAGCGGTGATAATGCTCCTAAGTTTGCTGAGTTCTACATACATGACCCCGCTAATGAGATTAGCCATAGGACGAATGCTTTAAATCCGGACGATAAACCTACTGGGAGGCTCGATGAGAGTATTATGGTTGGCCTATCTCGATTCGTATTATAGGGCCTTCAGAGGGTGATAGTCCACAATTTAGCATGCCTACAACTACTGGGCTTGCTGCTTTGGTTGTCGGTGGTGGGTTCAAGTTAGAGGCGTCTTCCCAGGATATTGTTGTCCGCAGTCGTTCTGATGGTTTGCAGCAGATATCTTCTCTGAACACTTCATTCATGCCTCCGCAATACCCATTGATTTTTCCTTATGGTGAGAGGGGATTACAGATTGACGTTCCTCACCTGATTGTTCCTGAAGAAGGTGATGATGATGGGACCATAGATCCTGATCCTGCACCTGTAAGTCCGTCTGTTGAGGCTTCTTCTTCGTATCCTTCTAGGGGTGGTGACTCGGACACGAATAGTCGGAATAGGATGACTGATAACCCACAAGTATAGGGGATAGTTGTAGCCTCTTTCGATAAGTAAGAGTGTCGAACCCAACGAGGAGCTAAAGGTATAATAAATATTCCCTCAAGTTCTATCGACCACCGATACAACTCTACGCACGCTTGACGTTCGCTTTACCTAGAACAAGTATGAAACTAGAAGTACTTTGTAGGTGTTTTCGGGTAAGCTTGCAAGAAAGTAAAGAGCACGTAAATAAAGACTAGGGGATGTTTAGATAAAGACACAACTAAATTAGTAAAAGTAAAGAGCTTGGTGTCACGAGAAAGTTATTTGTCCCTAGGCAATCGATAACTAGACCGGTAATCATTATTGCAATTTTATTTGAGGGAGAGGCATAAGCTAAGATACTTTCTCTACTTGGATCATATGCACTTATGATTGGAACTCTAGCAAGCATCCGCAACTACTAAAGATTCATTAAGGTAAAACCCAACCATAGCATTAAAGCATCAAGTCCCCTTTATCCCATACGCAACAATCCCTCTTACTCAGGTTTGTGTTTCAGTCACTCACCAACCCACTATAAGCGAATAATGAACGTATTGCAACACCCTACAGCGGGAATCATTCACGCTTGCATGACACGGAGGGCACCATAGGACAGCACCAATAATAAAACATACAACTCAAACCAATCACGATCATCAAATAGCCATTAGGACAAAATAGATCTACTCAAACATCATAGGATGGCAACACATCATTGGATAATAATATGAAGCATAAAGCACCATGTTCAAGTAGAGGGTACAGCGGGATGCGGGAGAGTGGACCGCTAGATATAGAAGGGGGAAGGTGATGGAGATGTTGGTGAAGATGACGGTGGTGTTGGTGAAGATCGCGGTGATGATGATGGCCCCCGGCAGCGTTCCGGCGCCACCGGAAGCAAGAGGGAGAGAGCCCCGCTTCTTCTTCTTCTTCCTTGACCTTCTCCCTAGATGGGATAAGGGTTTCCCCTCTGGTCCTTGGCTCCCATGGCTTGGGAGGGGCGAGAGCCCCTCCGAGATTGGATCTATCTCTCTGTTTCTGCGTTCTCTGCTTCTACCCCTTCACCGTTTCTTTTATATCCGGAGATCCGTAACTCCGATTGGGGTGAATCTTTCGCTCAGATCTTCCTTGTAAAATTAGATTTCTTGTGCCAGAAGGAGAGCATTAACCGCCTTACGAGTGGACCACGAGGGTCAAGGGCGCGCCCCCCTACCTCGTGCCCACCTCGGATACCGTTTCGCGTTGATTTTACTTCCCAAAAATCATAAATATTCCAAAAAAATGTCCATCCATTTTTTTCCGTTTGGACTCCGTTTGATATTGGGTTTCTGCGAAACAAAAAACATGCAACAGACAGGAACTGGCACTGGGCACGGGATCAATATGTTAGTCCCAAAAATAATATAAAAATTTGCCAAAAAGTATATGAAAGTGAATAATATTGGCATGGAACAATCAAAATTATAGAGACGACAGAGACGTATCAGCATCCCCAAGCTTAATTCCTGCTCGTCCTCGAGTAGGTAAATGATAAAAAAAAGATGTGGAATGCTACCTAGCATAGTCTTGATCATATGTCTAATCATGGCATGAATATTAAGACACGAGTGATTCAAAGCAATAGTCTATCATTCGACATAAAAACAATAATACTTCGAGCGTACCAATAAAGCAATCATGTCTTTCCAAAACAACGAGGCCAAAGCAAGCTTATCCCTACAAAATCATATAGTTTGGCCATGCTTCATTTTCGTCACACAAAATGCCCCCATCATGCACAACTCCGATGACAAGCCGAGCAATTGGTTCATACTTTTTAACGCGCTTCAGCTTTTTCGACCCTCATGCAATACATGAGCGCAAGCCATGGATATAGCACTATAGGTGGAATAGAATATAATGATGGAGGTTATGTCAAGAAGACAAAAAGGAGAAAGTCTCACATCAACTAGGCGTATCAACGGGCTATGGAGATGCCCATTAATAGATATCAATGTGAGGCGCAGGGATTGCCATGCAACGGATGCACTAAGAGCTATAAGTGTATGAAAGCTCAAACTGGAAACTAAGTGGGTGTGCATCCAACTTGCTTGCTCATAAAGACCTCGGGCATTTGAGGAAGCCCATCATCGGAATATACAAGCCAAGTTCTATAATGAAAATTCCCACTAGTATATAAAAGTGACAACATAGGAGACAATCTATATGAAGAACATGGTGCTACTTTGAAGCACAAGATATGAGACTCACTACATGAAGAACATGGTGCTACTTTGAAGCACAAGTGTGGAAAAAGAGATAGTAACATTGCCCCTTTTCTTTTTTTTCTTTTTTTTGGTGGGCTTCTTTGGCCCCCTTTTTTCTTTAGGCTTCTTTGGCCTTTCCTCTTTTTTATGGGGCAATGTTCTATAATGATGATCATCACACTTTTATTTACTTACAACTCGATATTACAACTCGATACTGGAACAAAGATATGACTCTATATGAATGCTTCCGGCGGTGTACCAGGATGTGCAATGATCTAGCGTAGCAATGACATCAAAAAACAGACAAGCCATGAAAACATCATGCTAGATATCTTACGATCATGCAAAGCAACATGACAATGAATGCTCAAGTCATGAATATGATGATGATGGAAGTTGCATGGCAATATATCTCAGAATGGCTATGGAAATGCCATGATAGGTAGGTATGGTGGCTATTTTGAGGAAGATATAATGAGGCTTATGTGTGATAGAGCGTATCGTATCACGGGGTTTGTATGCACTGGCGAAGTTTGCACCACTCTCTAGGTGAGAAAGCGCAATGCACGGTACCTAAGAGGCTAGCAAAGGCGGAAAGGTGAGAGTGTGTATAATCCATTGACTCACATTAGTCATAAAGAACTCATATACTTATTGCAAAAGTTTATTAGCCCTCGAAGCAAAGTACTACTACGCATGCCCCTAGGGGGATAGATTGGTAGGAAAAGACCATCGCTCGTCCCTGACCGCCACTTATAAGGAAGACAATCAAAGAAACACCCCTTGCTTCAAATTTGTCACACAGCGGTTACCATACGTGCATGCTACGGGACTTGCAAACCTCAACACAAGTTTCTCTACAATCCACAACCACCCACTAGCATAACTCTAATATCACCATCTTTATATCGCAAAACTATTGCAAGGAATCAAACATATCATATTCAGCGATCTACAAGTTTATGTAGGATTTTATGACTAACCATGTGAATGACCAATTCCTGTCATCTCTCTAAAAAGATATAAGTGAAGTAAGAGAGTTTAATTCTTTCTACAAAAGGTATGCCCACGCTCTAACAAATATAAGTGAAGCAAAAGAGCATTCTACAAATGGCGGTTTTCTATGTGAAGAGAAACAGGCAATCCAAACTTCAAATGATATAAGTGAAGCACGTGAAGCATTCTATAAAGCCACACTCAAAAGATTTAAGTGAAGTGCAATGAGCATTCTATAAATCAACCAAGGACTATCTCATACCAGCATGGTGCATAAAATAAAAATGAAAACTAAATGCAAAAGACGCTCCAAGACTTGCACATAATGCACGAACGAAACGAATTCGAAAACATACCGATACTTGTTGAAGAAAGAGGGGATGCCTCCCCAGCATCCCCAAGCTTAGATGCTTGAGTCTCCTTGAATATTTACTTGGGATGCCTCGGGCATCCCCAAGCTTGAGCTCTTGCCTCTCTTCCTTCTTCTCACATCGAAACATCCTCGATTAGACACTACATCCACACAAAACTTCAACAGAAAACTCAGCAAGATCCGTTAGTATAATAAAGCAAATCACCACTCTAAGTACTGTTGCAAACCAATTCATATTTTGTTTTTGCATTGTGTCTACTGTAATACTCCCCCCATTCCTAAATATAGGGTGTATAGTTTTTGGCACGGAAATTAAAGAATGCACATGGAGGGAAAATTTCACAAGTTCTGGGCGAGATTACACCTAACTAATTGCCATGAGAAAATAGAGGAGCTTGCCTAATATAAGAAAATGTAATCAAATCCCTAAAAACATTATCTAGACGAGTGGTGCAATGCAATAACCTTATATTTTGGATTTTTTCTTAAAAATCTATACACCTTACATCAAGGAACGGAGGGAGTATAAATTTTTCATGGCTTAATCCACTAATATAAATTGATAGATTCATCAAAACAAGCAAACTATGCATCAAAAATAGAATCTGTCAAAAACAGAACAGTCTGTAGTAATCTGAACATCCACCATACTTCTGGTACCCCAAAAATTCTACTCAAATTAGGAAAAATAAACAAGTTGTATATAAACACAGTTCAAAAGGAATCAGAACCAATTGGCGTTCTAGTTAAAAATGTAAAATCGCGCACTACAGCCAAGGTTTCTGTCCTACACCGTACAAACCAACAAGCATTGTAAACATCCTAAAGGCAAACCTTGGCACGTTATTTTTATAATACAATGGAATTGTACAAGGGGATAATTATTTTTGTTGAAAAGTCTCTGTAATGAAGATTCACAAAGTTTCCGTGAGCATGAACAAAGTTCAAGGAGCTCTCCCACTTCAACAATGTTTGTCTTTCTTACTTTCACTTTCCTTTTTGAAAAGTTTTTAGGTTCCCCTCTTTATTTTTTTTGTTTTTAAACTATATGAAAGCACTCAACAGAAATAAATGACTCTCTAAAACTTCCGGGTTGTCTCCCTGGCAGCGCTTTCTTTAAAGCCATTAAGCTAGGCATATAGTGCTCAAGTAATGAATCCACCCGGATCCCAAGGTATATCAAAGCCAATTTTAATTAGCAATGATTTGTAATTTAGCAGTGAGCACAAAGTAACATATATCATGCAACAACGAAGTCTAACTCTCTTCCTATGCATCGGCATGTCATAAAAGAACAATTCATGCACACATAGTAAAGACCAATGCATAGTATAAACAGTTTCTTGCAATTTTATCGTGTGGGAAACATAGAGAGGTGGAGATATAGTTCCTCTCTCATAATAATTGCAAGTAGGAGCAGCAAGCACATGCATATTATATTCATCAAAATCGTCATGTGTAGTAGTAAAAGGCAACCCATCAATATAATCCTTAATAAGTGCAAGCTTCTCCGATATATTGTAGTTGGGAAAATTCAAAAAGATAATAGGATTATCATGCGTGGGTGCAATAGCAACAATTTCATTCATAACATAAGGAACTATAGCAAGTTCATCTCCATAAGCATAATTCATATTGGCATCTTGGCCACAAGCATAGCAAGCATCATCAAAAAGGGATATTTCAAAAGAATCATAGGGATCATAACAGTCATCATAGCAATCATCCTTCGGTAAACACGAAGGGGAATTAAACAATGTATGAGTTGAAGAGTTACTCTCATTAGAAGGTGGGCACGGGTGATCAATCCGCTCTTCCTCCTTTTGTTCTTCGCTCTCCTCCTCATCTCTTTCATCCAATGAGCTCATAGTTTCATCAATTTCTTCTTCCATAGATTCCTGCAAAATATTAATCTCTTCTTGGACGGCGGAGACTTTCTTAATAAGTGCATTAATTTCATAATTGTATTTATAATTCTCATAGCAATATTTGAGGATAGCTAAATTTTCAGATCTATAAACAGCATCATCAAAATCCTCAAACTCTTTACACATAACTTCAATTTCATAAGCACCCATAAAAACAACAAATTCTTCTATTTTTTCCACATCATAGTAATCATATATACCATTAGCATAAGAAGCTAAGGTTTTATTATCATTAAATTTGCATGAAAAGGGAAGGTGCGGAGAATTCATCCTAGAGCAACGCGTATAATCATATTCCATGCATAGTTGCCAAGCATACCACTTCAACATATTAATTTGATCCCATAATAGTTTCCCTTTTTGTGTTAAGCGATAATCCCTAAAGTATTCACGTTGATCCAACGTTACTCCCATTATAAAGTTGAATGGGGTTTTCTCAGGATTATCAAAGTAGTACAAAATATTTTTCTCATGATGAGAATCGAGGGTTTTAGGAGTTACCCCATCCTCATGAGTAGCAAGTACAACTAATATTTTTGGTATTTTGCGTTCCATATCCATAACTAAAGATAGAGAACGACTTAGAACAGCAAATAAAAATTACTTAGTGATAAAGCAAACAAGCACACACGAGAATATTCACCCCACGCTACGACTCCCCGGCAACGGCGCCAGAAAAAGGTCTTGATAACCCACAAGTATAGGGGATACTTGTAGCCTCTTTCGATAAGTAAGAGTGTTGAACCCAAAAAGGAGCTAAAGGTAGAATAAATATTCCCTCAAGTTCCATCGACCACCGATACAACTCTACGCATGCTTGACGTTCAATTTACCTAGAACAAGTATGAAACTAGAAGTCCTTTGTAGGTGTTTTCAAGTAAGCTTGCAAGAAAGTAAAGAGCACGTAAATAAAGACTAGGGGCTATTTAGATAAAGTAACAACTAAATTAGTAAAAATAAAGAGCTTGGTGTCACGAGAAAGTTATTTGTCCCTAGGCAATCGATAACTAGACCGGTAATCATTATTGCAATTTTATTTGAGGGAGAGGCATAAGCTAAGATACTTTCTCTACTTGGATCATATCCACTTATGATTGGAACTCTAGCAAGCATCCGCAACTACTAAAGATTCATTAAGGTAAAACCCAACCATAGCATGAACGTATTTCAGTCACTCAGCAACCCACTATAAGCGAATCATGAACGTATTGCAACACCCTACAGAGGGAATCCCTCACGCTTGCACGACACGGAGGGCACCATAGGACAGCATCAATAATAAAACATACAACTCAAACCAATCACGATCATCAAATAGCCATTAGGACAAAATAGATCTACTCAAACATCATAGGATGGCAACACATCATTGGATAATAATATGAAGCATAAAGCACCATGTTCAAGTAGAGGGTACAGCGGGATGCGGGAGAGTGGACCGCTGGATATAGAAGGGGGAAGGTGATGGAGATGTTGGTGAAGATGACGGTGGTGTTGGTGAAGATCGCGGTAATGATGATGGCCCCCGGCGGTGTTCCGGCGCCACCGGAAGCAAGGGGGAGAGAGCCCCCTTCTTCTTCTTCTTCATTGACCTTCTCCCTAGATGGGAGAAGGGTTTCCCCTCTGGTCCTTGGCTCCCATGGCTTGGGAGGGGCATGAGCCCCTCCGAGATTGGACCTATCTCTCTGTTTCTGTGTTCTCTAATTCTACCCCTTCACCGTTTCTTTTATATCCGGAGATCCATAACTCCGATTGGGGTGAATCTTTCGCTCAAGTCTTCCTTGTAAAATTAGCTTTCTTGTGCCAGAAGGAGAGCATCAACCGCCTTACGGGTGGACCGCGAGGGCCAGGGGCGCGCCTGGGGGGGTAGGGCGCGCCCCCTACCTCGTGCCCACCTCGGATACCGTTTCGCGTTGATTTTACTTCCCAAAAATCATAAATATTCCAAAAAAAATCTCCGTCCATTTTTTTCTGTTTGGACTCCGTTTGATATTTGGGTTTCTGCGAAACAAAAAACATGCAACAGATAGGAACTGGTACTGGGCACTGGATCAATATGTTAGTCCCAAAAATAATATAAAAAGTTGCCAAAAAGTATATGAAAGTGAATAATATTGGCATGGAACAATCAAAACTTATAGAGACGACGGAGATGTATCAATGACCATGCAAGATTACTATCGTTTTATGTGCCATTACAAAGGTGACCAGCCCAATCCATATATATGTTATGGTCTCCTCTCCTCACAGTTCATGGTGTTTCTGAACAAATGTTATTTCAAGCCTGTCGATGCGATACACATGATCAGGTTCAATAGGTTCACTATGGCCGATCCTAATGTTGATCCAGAAGCTCAGTTTCCCTTCTGCACCTACTCGCTCAGTAAACTGTCATGCCTCCCTGCACCTCTCGAGACACCTAAATTCTTCACAGGTGTATTGCTTACATGGTCAGTGTCTTCGTTTGTTTGTTGTGTGTGCCCGTAAGATGTTTTCCTTTTCTCTGGTTGTCTAGATGTGCTTGGCGTTATCACTGGTGTATCCGATGTTGTTCAGTATCATAGCTCGAGCAGGAGCAAGCCTTCCACAAAGCGTTGTATCAGTATCATGGACCTAAGGTATGCCATCTTGCCCCGTCAGGTGCTTGTTGTTGTCTCTATTATCCTGCCATTGCTTTCAGTATATTTTGTGTATATTTTGTGCAATGGGTTCCAGATAACTGTTGTGCTCTGGGGCGAACGTGCTACAACCTTTCAGGGAGACTACATTATCAAGCTGGGCTTGACTGAACCAGTGGTTGCACTATTTGTTGGAACTCTGGTGAAGGCCTATGAAGGTAAGAACTCTTGTTAGGTTGACTAGATGGCTACTCCTTTGCACATGTTTGTTTATGTGACGTGTTATGTCTTTGGTTGCGGTTTGTATGTCAAAGGGGTGTGAGCGGAAGTGCAGCGTGTCGGTGGTACATAAATGATGACATTTCTGAGATGATAGACTTCCATAAGAGGTACATGCTATCCGTTTATCTCTGCGCTAATTATGTGTTGTCCTTTGCCTGATTGGTCATATGCTTCTGTTCTCGATCTTGTTGCTAAAGGCTACAGGGAAAGTTCTCTCCTATAGAAAAGATTGTCCTCCAGGGACAGACAACAGCTATGCATTTGCCTTGACCGTATTGATCTACTGAACTGCCGCATGTATTTTTTTTCTATGAACTTACCACCCCTGAAGGAAAGAAGAGTAATTCTTTCCCAGCCTCAGTCAACAAAAGGTATCAGCTGTTCCAACAAAAGTGATCCAAGATGGTGTAAACAAACGATTCTAGATATGTGATGTGAATTTGTTGGGTATGTGACCTGCAGTGTCGGTATAAAGAGAGTGCCAGCAAGTGGTCTACCTAAGTCTGTGTTGTGTAAACCCTTGTTTTCCGATGGCTGTGATCAGGTATTTCCTTTTGCTTGCTTGGTGAAAATACATCCAAACCTATTCACATGGTTGTTTGATGGTCAGTTGACAAGGAATATCTGTTTATGCCTTCTAAGGGCTCAAGAACTGGATGACGCTCTTCTGGTCTCGGTGGTGAGCTCGCTGCTACGTTAAGGTATGTGGGTGTGGGTTCATACGAGTATTTAACAATATATGCATCATTTTTCTACTTCTTGTACATAATTGTTATTTGTTCTTGAATCAAATCAACTGAAAGCCTGGCGGCGGATGAAGACGAGACGTCCGCGACTAAAAGGGCCAAGCTATAGTCCAAATGACCCTAGGCGGATCATTATTTTGGTGTGTCAGCTAGGTACCTTTTATATCGTCGGTTGCCTCCTGTGTTGTACATGATTTGGCTCTTACTTGAACTTGTGTTATTGCAGGACCACGGTGTGTTGGTTAGATGTGCTCTCGCACTGATGGTCTAGCGAATGGACATCTCAAAGTGTGTTGGATGGTGAAGCTTCTTCCTAGGTCCATCATCCCTTTTTTCGTGCCGTATTGCTTGCGATGCGATGTTCCGTTACACCGACCCCCAGAAAACTTTAACGTGGTGCTTGTGAAAGACCAGCCGCTGTTGGTACTATGATCAGCATTGGCATTCTATTTTGTGTGGTGTTTGTTTAGCTCTTGGTTGCTAAGGATGTATGGTCAGTGCCACGAGATGGTGCTTCCGATGGATTAACTACCCTGTGGTTGATGTAAGTTATGAACCAGTTAAACTATGGCTCTAATGTTGGTTTTCTAATCCGTTTACTATGTCATGTCATATGTTTTATTTCCAGTATATGTTGTGTGCTCTGTTCGGTCTTCGGACTTATGCCGATACCATCAGTAATAGACCTGTGTGTACCTTGCTTTCATTGAGCATCGATTAAATTAGTACTTGAACGCATATGCTAAGTCTGGGCTACCACTAAGCAAGGAACTAACATTGGGACCAGCACCCCGCATCAAGGCGCGCTTCCGATCTAGTTGCTATGGATCCTCCAACATGTGGTGCTTGTTTAGGATCTTTGCTAGCCAAAATTTCGTACTAAGTAGAAATACTACTTGTGCATACATAAACCCTTAAACCCAGTTTCTTGCCATGAGTATCACCATATCTACATATGGATTGAATGAGATCCTTCAAGTAAGTTGTCATCGGTGCAAAAAGCAATACAAATTGCTCCTAAATATGTATGATCTTTTATTGCAAGCGAGAATAAGCTTTGTATGAACTTGTGATGGTAAATAAATAAAGGTGACAAACTGCATAAAAAGGTTGATATCACAAGGGGCAATATAGAGTGACGTTCCTGTCACACCCTGCATTTTGTAACATGTAATTTGCATTATTAAAGCATGAAAAATTGTACCAACAATTTTTTTTGCATTATTTGGCTTTTTACTTGGAGTTGGTTTTCTCTGTGTGGTTTTCAAGTGCTCTTAAAAGTCAACATAGCTTCACCTTCTATACTTCATCCCCTTGCCCCAAACTTCTTCCCAATGATCGTACCATGTGTATAGAACAGTATAGTATTTTCTTATAAAAATAATCTGGCCAAATAATATTTTCAAAAATTAGTTTTCCAAAAACCCCTGAATTGAGATTTGCACTGCAAGTACTTGATTTGGCGTGTGGAAAATCTTTCAAAAGGTATATTTGAATCCTATTAGATATAGGACTCCCATAAACCACAAAAATATAATTTTAAAAGTTATTTTCCTATTTTATTTAAAGGATTTTTCTTAAGGCCAGAAATGGTCTTTAATAGGTTCAAATTAGTTATCTATTTCAAAAATATTTGAGAAAATTTAGGGGAACTCATAGGACATATATTGTCCATATATAAGAGTTTCAACACATGGTCATGTTCAAAATATTGGATAAAACCCTCCAAAATCATTTCTGTCCATTTCAAGAATTTGAGATATTTCTATAAGAAATATTTTAAAATAAATCCAAGAAAATTCTAGCAAGTCAAATATGCCTAATGTGATGATCTTGCAAAGTTTCATCTCAATCCGAATTGTTTTGGTTCACAAAAGTTCCCCCAAACCCTCTCTGTCCAGATTTTCAAATTTGAAAAACTTTACATTGTCAACTTTCTCCTTTTGCTCTCAACCTTTGTGGGCATGTCCTAAACCCTAAATGATGACACTACACCAAGTGGTGCATCAAGGACAATAGTTTTGCATGTCTAGATCTTGGAAAACTCATTTACGTTGATTTATAGGGTTTACAGAAGTTGCATTGGCAATTTTGCCCAAATGGACTCAATCATGGTAGAAACACTTATTTTCTCATGCCATTTGACCCTGTCAAGCCTTATGACAAGAGGAGTTCATCTTCTTGCCCAAACAAGCATCAAACACCTTCTGCCACTTTACCAAAATTCCATTTTTGACCTCTTCCACTAATCTCCATGGGTTCAACTTTGTACCACAGTTGCTCCTAGTCCCCTTGCACCTCCAGTAACAATGGCAAATCCACAGCTCAATTATTTGAGGGGTAAAACCCCACTTTCTCTCTCTGGACAGCCCATTTCCCCCTCTCTCTCAACCCCACTCCTCTCCTACTAGCCATCCATTGCATCCAAGGCCCCTCCCCCTTTATTTACTCCCTCATAGACCTGCTAGACATGCTTGGGCGCGCCCACACTGCATCGAAAATGGCATGCCAGCCATTTGGGCGCTCTGGAGCGCACTATAGTGCGGACAAGCACTATATCCGCCCCTTGCCAACCACCTCCAGCCACCTCGGGCCTCCCGAGCGCGCCCGAAGATGCTCCTTGACATCTACGACACGCAACGCCTCTGTCCCCCCTCCTCCTTCTCCCTCCTGCTGCCCTTGCTCGCACGCGCGCCGGCCGCCCGAGAGCTCCAATGAGCGGCCACACAAGCGCACCACCTCTGGCCCTCCCCTGATCTCTCTCTTCACTCCGCTCGCTCTGGACCAACCCCAGGAACGCCACAGACACGCCCACACGAGCCACCATAGCCTGCAGCGACAGCAACAAGCTCGCCGGTGCACGAGTCCTCGGTGGACCGTCACCCGCCTATTTAATGGCCTCCCCGAGCCCTCATGTGACACCCTAGCTAGTTCATGCATTAGAGTGTTGCATTATGTCTATTTTTTCTCAACAGAAACTTGAAATGGGGATGACAGAACCCCAGCCCCTCTGAAACCAACTAGGGTTTACTAAAAATATTTTCAATGAACCTGAAATGCCCTTCCAAAATGTCCATCATTTTTGTCTTGGTTCAGAACCTCTGCCAAAAGTGATGCACAATTTTCTAGGTCATCCTAAGGTCTTTGAATTAAATCATAAGTATTTGAATTTGGGCATTTAAATTTATAAAATATTTCAAATGCTCAAATATTCCCAAACTAAAATGTTCCATGCTGGAATTATTCCAACTAAGGACCAGATGCAGTTTGGTGATTTTTGGAATTCCTTAGGTATTTTTAAAAATGCAAAAAACCTGCAGAATAAATAAAAAACAGGAAGAAGGGAAAGTTTTACCTGGCGCCACCTAGAGGCCCACCTGCCGGCCCAGCCCAGCCACCGCTCCAGCGAGCTGCTTGGCTTGGCCAGGCAGGCAGGCAGCTGCTCGACGGCGAGCACAGCATGCGTGCCACGCAGCTGCCCGCCGCCTCGCCGCTCCCCTCGCCCAGCTGATGACGGGGATCGACCCCTCTCCCTCTCCCCGACCCCGCAAACACCAGCTCCTCCCCCCAACTCCTCTCCCTCGCTCTCCCGCGCCATGGCCGACGCCACCGCCGCCGCACCCTCGCCGTAGTCGCGCTCTCCGTCAACCCCGCGCTGCGCCACCGTGTCCAGGAGCTTCGCCGCCCTCCGCTCCTTCGAACAAGCCGAGCCCCAAGCGCTCGCTTGCCCTGAAGCCACTGCCCCGACCTCGTTCGACCTCGCCACCGCCGGAGATCCCCTTCGCCGTCGCCGCCGCACCAGCTCATCTCCGACCGCATCGTCTGCTTCCTCAAGAGCGCTGTGAGCCTGGCTACCTTCTCCCCCTTTCCTTTCTCGCTCTCGTGCACCACCGCGAGCACACGTAGCTCACCGCACGCGCCGCCGCGGAGCTCGTCGCCGACGTGTCTCCGGCTAACCACCGGCCACCCCACCATGTCTAACGCACTCACCGCGTCCCCAGGGGCCCAACGCACCTCACCACGTGCCTCGCCGTGCCCCGTAGCCTCGGATTCGTCTTCACCCGACTCCGGCGACCACCAAAGTCGTCGTCGGCGACGTCTCCGGCCACCCCGAGCTCAACCACCGCCACCAAGAGCTGCGGCTCAGTCCCAGCTACCTGTAGATGCTCTCCGCCGCCCATTTGGTCGCCGGAGTGCACAAAACCACTCTCGCCGCCGCGTTCAGCCTCGCCGGCGGCTAGACGCCGGCGTGTTTGACCTTGACTTTGACTAGGGTGGGTCCAGGTTGACTCCCTTGAGTCTATGACAAGTGGGCCCCACCCCTCTGCTAATTAACCAGTTTAGATTTAACTAAATTTAGTTAGTTAATTAACTACTGACATGCGGGACCCACTGGTCAGTTTGACCTGGACCGGCCTGTTGACCTGCTGAGGTCAGCATGACATCATGCTGACACAGTAATCCTTTTCTGGAATTAAAATAAATCTAGAATGATTTATAAATTCCAGAAAATCCCCCAATATTCAAAAATTCATAGTAAATCATCTGTAACTCCAAATGCAAAGTTTTATATATGAAAAATGATCAGAAAAATCCAATCTATCCATCTGTACTGGTTTCATGCATGTTTAAGCAAGCTAACCTGATGTTTAGAGCAGAACTAGATAAAGCACTTATAAGGGCCATGTATGAGTTTGAAACTTGAATCTTTGATTCAAAATGGTTCAAACCCATCTGGTTTTAGTTGCATTAGCCCAACACACCCATATTGCCGTGTTTCATGCATGCATCATATTGTTGCATATTGTTTGGTGATGTTGTGTATCGGTGTTCTCTGCGGCAGGTCCTGCCCCTGAGGAGTATCGTGATTACCCCAACGAAGAACAATATCAGTGCATCGACCGATCAGGCAAGCAACCAACCATTTGATCATATCGATACAATCCCATGTTCTCGCTCCTGCTCTCTTTTACTGCATTAAGACAACGCGTTTCAAACTGCTGTGTGCTACGGTAGTTGAACCCATTTCCTCGGCATGACCTGTAATTGCCACAGTAACTAGATGAAACCCACTAGCATGTGTAGGAGTTGTTTGAGCCATATGTATGTGTTGTTCCTACCTTGCTATGCCTGCTATGCTTAGAGTCGTGTCAGGTCTGGTTCATCTGGGTGATGGGCTAGAGTGAAATGATCATGCCGGTAATGAGAGTGATGTGGTGAACACGATTTGGTAAAGGTATCGATGAAAGGCCATGTAGGAGTACATGGTGGGTTGTTTCATTGAAGCCGTCCTTAAGCACTGAGATCTGTATGTGTGATTTAAGAATCAGCTACTACCATGCATTGGGCCCGAAACCAATGGACCCTCTCGGCTTCTTATTCACCCTAGTCCTCTCTCCAGGAGTTGCAAGTAGTTTCTGGTGTTTGTAGCCTACTGGAGGCCGTGGACAACGCTGACCGTAGGGGTGGGCTGTGATGCGGTAGGTACGTGGCACGGTGTACCGGATACCCGTTAGGTATCTCGGGAACCCTGTACACATCGTTCGGGGCCGTATGTGGAAACCTCGGCCGGACTCCCTGCGGATGGAACCTGGATAGGCGATAAACCTGGACTAGAGACTTAGGTGTCTAGGTAGGTCGTGGCCGACACCCACGTTGGGCTTCCGCTTGAAGGTTGCCGAGTACATGTCGTGTAAACGGCGGTAAGTGGTGAGAGCGTGTATGAAGAAGTACACCCCTGCAGGGTTAACATTATCTATTCGAATAGCCGCGTCCACGGTAAAGGACTACTTGGTTGCCTATACAGTTCATAGACAAGTAAATGGATACTACTAAAAATCTCAAGATAAGCGTGAGTGCCGAGGATAGCTCTTCCGTAGGATGACGGAGGTGGATCCTCGGTGGTGTATTGAAGTGGTGAGTAGTGGACTCGTGTGCGCAAAACCATTTCAAGTTGGTGTATCATAGGATAGCTTAGCCAAGAGTCAAAG